>NW_022262789.1:120000-122500 GCF_002021735.2 Oncorhynchus kisutch
CACAGCCCACCTGGATGTTGCCATTTTGAGCCCCAGGGATGATCTGAACACACTCAAAATCACTGGCCAAGATCACTATATCACAGCCTGAACCATAGGCCTGGGAGAGGGGAGACAGACACACAGACAGACAATTCAGTCAATCCAACAGAATGCAAGACAACAGCAGCCTGGTCCCACATCTGATTGTGCCATATTACCAATTTGCTGAGACAATTTTTAAAATGTTTTTAATTGACCCTTTATTTAACTAGGCAAGTCAGTTAAGAACAAATTATTATTTACAAAGACAGCCTACCCCGGCCAAACCTTAAACCGGACTACGCTGGGCCAATTGTGCGCCACCCTATGGGACTCCCAATCACGGCCGGTTGTGATACAGCCTGGAATCGAACCAGGATCTGTAGTGATGCCTCTAACACTGAGATGCAGTGCCTTAGACCACTGCACCACTCGAGAGCAATGACCAGTAGAGCTGAAAGGACAGCACAAACAGATCTGGGACCAGGCTACATATACAGTCCACTCCTCCTGGTAGGTAAATATACATACTGAGACTGTCTGGTGAACTGCACTGTAGTCAAACAGATCTGGGACCAGGCTACATATACAGTCCACTCCTCCTGGTAGGTAAATATACATACTGAGACTGTCTGGTGAACTGCACTGTAGTCAAACAGATCTGGGATCAGGCTACATATACAGTCCACTCCTACTGGTAGGTAAATATACCTACTGAGACTGTCTGGTGAACTGCACTGTAGTCAAACAGATCTGGGACCAGGCTACATATACAGTCCACTCCTCCTGGTAGGTAAATAGACATACTGAGACTGTCTGGTGAACTGCACTGTAGTCAAACAGATCTGGGACCAGGCTACATATACAGTCCACTCCTCCTGGTAGGTAAATAGACATACTGAGACTGTCTGGTGAACTGCACTGTAGTCAAACAGATCTGGGACCAGGCTACATATACAGTCCACTCCTCCTGGTAGGTAAATATACATACTGAGACTGTCTGGTGAACTGCACTGTAGTCAAACAGATCTGGGACCAGGCTACATATACAGTCCACTCCTCCTGGTAGGTAAATATACATACTGAGACTGTCTGGTGAACTGCACTGTAGTCAAACAGAGAGACAGAGAGGCTACAGTACAGCAGCTGTACCTCCATCACACATCACTCTCTACACCATGCTAAGAAAAGTGTGTCTCCCCAAATGGCACCCTATTCCCTATATAGTGCACTACTTTTGACCAGGGTCTATAGGGATGCAAGGGAATAGGGTGCCATGTGAGACACATCCTAAGTCTCCATGTTTAATTCAGGCTAGTGGTGAGGTAATGATGAGTTCTCTTAGAACAGGGCCATGTTTCCAGGTCTACACAGTCTAGTCAGCTGCTGGTTTGGCTTCTGGTTCCATGGAAAGACGCAGCATTGTTCACGTGAAAGGAGAGGTGTGCTGAGAAAGATTTCAGAGGATGTGAGACGTGAGAGGTGTTTACAACACAGTGACTCTGGAACGAATAGAGGCTGAAGAGAGAGGTTGTAGAGAGAGGAGGGAGAGAGAAAGGTTATAGAGAGGAAGGAGAGAGGAAGGAGAGGGGTTGTAGAGAGAGGGAGGAGAGAGGAGGGAGAGAGAAAGGTTGTAGAGAGGAGGGAGAGAGAAAGGTTGTAGAGAGGAGGGAGAGAGGAAGGAGAGAGGAAGGAGAGGGGTTACAGAGAGAGGGAGGAGAGTGGTGTGTCTGTGTGAGAGAAAGAAGAGAAGGAGAGTAGAGGGAGAAAGATAAAGACCGGAGAGAGAGAGAGTGGTTAAGGAGAAAGATAAAGACCGGAGAGAGAGAGAGTGGTTGAGGAGAAAGAGGAAGTAAAGGAGAAGAGATAATGTGTGTAAAAGAGAGAGAAAAAAGGAGGGAGAGGGAAGGAGAGAGGAGCAGTCCTAGTTGAGGTATTGCTGCAGCAGCTGAACATTACAGCTGGAATTAAAAGCAGTCACCGTCACGCACAGACTAGCCCTGCTCTACTCACCTACACACACACACGAGGAGAGATGAGGTGTGCATGACTGAGAGACCACTCTGTTCTGTACCTGTACTCTGTTCTGTACCTGTACGTTGGTGTGTGTGTGTCATCGATCTACATGAACCTGATACAACAGAAACAACCGCTCAGCTCATCACGTCTGTCCAAGCACCTCTCACCTCGCCTCTGCCTGCCTGCCTGCCTGCCTTTTGACAAGAGCCTTCAAAGGCCATTTGGTCTGCAGCCTATAGCAACCTATATTCCCTCACAGCCAGTGTTTAGGTGGTCTAACATAAACCTGCCTCACACACAGCTGAGTGCACTGTCAGACCAGTCAGAGTTGGCAACACAACAAGCCCCAGGCATCAGGGACAATGCAGTGAATGGAAGGAGTATGAATGAGGTCTGTTATATGTAACATGAGAAGAGATGTTGGCTGAAGACTTAACACATTTCATCAGGTTAATATTCA
>NW_022262789.1:125000-139724 GCF_002021735.2 Oncorhynchus kisutch
AACAGAGCACCTGGGAAAACACCATTCTAAACAGAGCACCTGGGAAAACACCATTCTAAACAGAGCACCTGGGAAAACACCATTCTAAACAGAGCACCTGGGAAAACACCATTCTAAACAGAGCACCTGGGAAAACACCATTCTATGGGTTGCTAATATGATTACAATTGTGCCTTTGGTTTTTGGACAATGAAAGAAAGTTGATATGAAAACCAATAGAACAGGAGAGAAATGGCATAGTGGTGGGTCCAATAGGGAAGTAAATGGAAATTTGCAAACATTATATAATAACTCCTGTCTATACAGAAATAAATCAAATCACTCAAAATCCATCCCCAGAAAGCGTGACTTAGCCACAGAGGAATCAAGGATCATTGGCTTCTGTAAAAAAATTGCTGTGGATTGTTTCACATCACAAACTAGTAGGCCCGCAATTTGGGCAGCGCGCTTGGCAACAGGCCCAGCTGATTACTGAGTCACGGCTGTCAGCAACACACATCTGAAATAAGTGTGAAGATAATGTGTCGAGTGTAATGTTTTATGTTGAGACAAGAAGAAGGGGAGGGATGTGTGGTGAAGATATAGGCCAGTCTCTCTCCAGAATGGCTCAGCCAACACCCGCAAATTCCTGCGCATTCATTGTTTCATTGTGTGAAATGTTTGCCCTTAGATATTTTTGATCAATTCCCCATTACACATGTCACCAGTAGTAAATGTTCCTTTAATCCCTGTCATTTGATTACATTAATTTATGTTAATGTATTTATTAACTACAATAATTCACCATTCTCACAGTGAAAAGGTTGTTCCAGAATTCACAACCTGCTATACTTGTCAGTAACAGGTTTTGGTTTATTTCATAACCATCATACATTGTTTAATTGTTATTGGTATGGAGTCGTCCATTTCAGCAATGATCATGTGTCTAGTTTCTCTGTCCTGATAATGTTGAGGGGGAGCGGGTGTGCCTGGGCACACATAGAAGTACCTGGCCTGCTGAGGCTGGTGATCTCTCATTAGTTGACTTAATAAAAATGATAAACATTAAAAGTTACGATTAACCACACGACAAACATTGAGAAAGGAAAACGTTATTATTGAAATGAAACTGTTCCGTGAAAATGCGCATATGAAAATCATAACTGGCGCAGAACAGTAGAAATGGTAGGATAAATTGTAGCTTGCCCGAACTTCAAATTCACAAGCCGCCTATGAAGTCTTCATGAAATAATTGCCTCCATGTTTCCATGGTGGGATTTTGCCTATAGGCTACTTTGAAACAAGGTGAGACGTGCTTCATAATATGAAATACATCGTTCTTGTTTCAAACAATGAAGTACATTTTCAAAATGCATAGTGCCTCCAGCTGACATTGTACAGTGGTGTGTGACGCGCTGACAGCCCGTTTCCTGCACTTGAATGGGAGGCACACTTCAATTACCAGTTGAGAAATAATAATAGTAGCTCTTTAAATCGTGCACCAAATGTATTTTTAACACGTGATTGCAATTGTTGCGCAATGAATGGGCTTGTAAAAGGGCTCGTTTTACTCCAGCAACAACCAGCTGAGGATTGTATTGTTATATTGGATAAATAACATACTTTTAGTGTATCTGGACAACCCTTCAAATTAGTGGATTTGGATATTTCAGCCACACCCGTCGAGCACACAGCCGTGCAATCTCCATAGACAAACATTGGCAGTAGAATGGTCCGCAACTGAAGAGCTCAGTGACCTTTAACAAGTCAGTTGGTCAAATTTCTGCCCTGCTAGAGCTGCCCCAGTCCACTGTAAGTGCTGTTATTGTGAAGTGGAAACATCTAGGAGCAACGGCTCAGCCGCAAAGTGTTAGGCTACACATGCTCACAGAACAGGACGGCCCAGCATGTAAAAATCCTCTGTCCTAGGTTGCAAAAATCACTTCACTACCAAGTTACAAACTGCCTCTGGAAGCAACGTCAGCACAATAACTGTTAGTCTGGAGCTTCATGAAAAGGGTTTTGTTGGCCGAGCAGCCGCACACAAGTCTAAGATCACCATGCGCAATGCTAAGTGTTGCCTGGAGTGGTGTAAAGCTCGCTGCCATTGGACTCTGGAGCAGTGGAAACGTGATCACGCTTTACCATCTCCTGTTACAGCATGACAACGCCCCCGCGCACAAAGCGAGGTCCATACAGAAATGGTTTGTCAAGATCGGTGAGGAGAAACTTGACTGGCCTGCACAGAGCCCTGACCTCAACCCCATCGAACACCTTTGGGAGCCAGGTCTATCGCCCAACATCAGAGCCCGACTTCACTAATGCTCTTGTGGCTGAATGGAAGCAAGTCCTCTCAGCAATGTTCCAAAATCTAGTGGAAAGCCTTCCCAGAAGAGCGAAGGCTGTTATAGCAGCAAATGGGGGACCAACTCCATATGAATGGCTATGATTTTGGAATTAAATGTTCAACGTGGTGTCCACATAGTAATCATGTACACTACATGGCCAAAACTAACGAAAATACACACAGGCCAAATCCATTATTAACCTATAGAGTGATAAACATGACAGCAAATGTATTATTTGGGCCGACAACAGTTTTATTTATCAGCTTTCATATAATCATTTTATGGCCAAAAGTCGCTATGCCACGGTGTGAGTGTGTGTTAAAGACAGGGCCCTGGGTGAGCCCTAAGGGTCTCCGTGTGAGTGGTACATCGTTAGACCTAGTGTGGTTCTGGAGGTTTCTTCCCATGAAATGGACCCTGACATCTCTGAGGGCTACATAAACGGCCTATTGTGCACTACTTTTTCCCTATATAGTGCACTACTTTTAGTGCATGACCAGATCCCATGGGGCTCTGGTCAAAAGTAGTGCACTATATAGGGTGCCATTGTGGACACAAACAGACACTGAGCCACCAGCCCTCAGGGATGGAACACAATGGTAGTCGTTAGGCCTATGCTTTCAGCTGTAGTAGTATAGGCCAATGCATTCATCATTTAGTGTAAGATGGAATTGTATTATTTTAAACAATACAAAACATACACGTACAAACGACAACATCACACAAAGATCAACTGCATCACACCTGCTCAGACCCACCTGCTCAGACCCACCTGCTCAGACCCACCTGCTCAGACCCACCTGCTCAGACCCACCTGCTCAGACCCACCTGCTCACACCCCCAATTCCAGCGTCTGTATCTCTCCACCACATGGCATCAAAATGCACCATTTTGTAAGGCCAATGCATTTGTAAAGCAAATGTCTCATGTGGCTGTTATAAAGTCTTTATGAATGTGCCTACAATAAACTGTTACCATGTTTTCCATGTTATGCTAGCCTATGTCCCAAAGCAAGTAGCCTCTAGCTTAGGTTCCATTCCCATGGTTGTTTCACCACATACTATAAGCAGCTGGTTCAAAATCACTCCACTGTATGCTATTATGAATAGCATTTAGTAGTCTGAATATAAAGAACGCCCTGAGCACCAACCATGTGTGTGAGAGTGACGTGAAAGTGTTTAGTATTTTCCCTCTCGAGCAAGTTTCAAACAGAGGCCAACATTATGTACCACAAGCAGCTGCTGTGAGCAATGATGAGGTTCTCATATCTCTCTAAATACAATCAGGGGAAACCGTTTGGAAAGCAAATGGCTGTTGCTGTCAAGAGAAGACAGTGAAAAGACTAATGTTTTACAGTTATGAAAATTCTCAACTTGATTGAGCAAAAATTCACTGTTTATCATTGTTGGGTCAGTCAGTGCCACATCAAAGTTAGTTTTTGGACAATAATTTCCTCCTCCAGGTTAGATGTCATATTGTAGGTTATTTGGGTCTCCCCTTCTCATAGGCCTGTTATATGGATGAGACAACGTTTTTATTGATCTGATTTGTCAGTCAGCCGAGTATTCTACCCTGTCATTTTAGTCATTAAAAAAGATGACCCTAATGTCTCCAGTAATATAACGTTTAGTACAATTGCATGAAATGTGTTTATAAAAGGCAACATTTTTCCCATGCAAAGAAAGAACAAATGTATCTGATACAGCCTAAAGCCCACTGAACAGTCTGTTTTGTGAAAAGAGTTATTATCAGCCTAAATTATGACTATCCAATCTACTGATCACATTAGGAATAATAGGCTTCTTTACAAAAGTCTGCAAATGCGATGCATGGAATGCTTTATCATTAAAGAAGAATTTTTTTGGTTAAAATTTGCTTCCCAAACTTGAAACTCGTGTACCGCATATAGCACTAACCTCCACTCCCCTTCCTGCATTTCAACACATTTTTGCCATGGTGCAGAGAGAAACATTTGCAGTTTTATAATGCTATTCTACACATTTTGTCATGAGGCTTACAGAAAATATTGCAGTTTAAAGCTAATTTCCTGGAGGCCCAAGACATCACCCATAGGACACAGTGAAACCGACCTAATAACACACCCGGAGACTGTACCACTACAGGTACTGTAGCCTCCCCATATAACTACAGTATGTAATGTACTACCGTCTCTGACAGGGGGTCTGGCGCTTTGTGGCGCAGCAGCTTGGGAACAGCTTACCCTGACACTGCAGGGGTTACTGGTTCAAATCCTGCTTAGGCTGTTCCCTCTCGTCAGCTCTGAGATGCTGCAGCTCAGTGTGTGTAGGATAGTATCAGATAGACCTCACTGTTAGACTAGCTGTGTGTAAGATAGACCACTGTTAGACTAGCTGTGTGTAAGATAGTATCAGATAGACCACTGTTAGACTAGCTGTGTGTAAGATAGTATCAGATAGACTTCACTGTTAGACTAGCTGTGTTGGATAGTATCAGATAGACCACTGTTAGACTAGCTGTGTGTAGGCTAGTATCAGATAGACCACTGTTAGACTAGCTGTGTGTAGGCTAGTATCAGATAGACTTCACTGTTAAGCTAGCTGTGTGTAGGCTAGTATCAGATAGACTTCACTGTTAAGCTAGCTGTGTGTAGGCTAGTATCAGATAGACTTGCTGTGTGTAGGATAGTATCAGATAGACTTCACTGTTAAGCTAGCTGTGTGTAGGCTAGTATCAGATAGACTTCACTGTTAAGCTAGCTGTGTGTAGGCTAGTATCAGATAGACTTCACTGTTAAGCTAGCTGTGTGTAGGCTAGTATCAGATAGACTTCACTGTTAGACTAGCTGTGTGTAGGCTAGTATCAGATAGACGTCACTGTTAAGCTAGCTGTGTGTAGGCTAGTATCAGATAGACTTCACTGTTAAGCTAGCTGTGTGTAGGATAGTATCAGATAGACTTGCTGTGTGTAGGATAGTATCAGATAGACTTGCTGTGTGTAGGCTAGTATCAGATAGACTTCACTGTTAAGCTAGCTGTGTGTAGGATAGTATCAGATAGACTTCACTGTTAGACTAGCTGTGTGTAGGCTAGTATCAGATAGACGTCACTGTTAAGCTAGCTGTGTGTAGGCTAGTATCAGATAGACTTCACTGTTAAGCTAGCTGTGTGTAGGATAGTATCAGATAGACTTGCTGTGTGTAGGATAGTATCAGATAGACTTGCTGTGTGTAGGCTAGTATCAGATAGACTTCACTGTTAAGCTAGCTGTGTGTAGGATAGTATCAGATAGACTTGCTGTGTGTAGGCTAGTATCAGATAGACTTCACTGTTAAGCTAGCTGTGTGTAGGGTAGTATCAGATAGACTTGCTGTGTGTAGGATAGTATCAGATAGACTTCACTGTTAAGCTAGCTGTGTGTGAGAGCTAAGGCCAAAAGCCATTCAGGCTACTGTCAGCAGATGGTCAATTCTTACAGGTCATCATATCCATATAATAGGCCCACTTCTAATGGGATTTCTATGATCATATCATTATTGTACTTCAGATAGCCTGCTACTCTGTTACACAGTCATACAGAGAATAGTTCCATATGCTCACTCACTCACTCACTCACTCACTCACTCACTCACTCACTCACTCACTCACTCACTCACTCACTCACAGAGGGATAGGCAATCTATTACACAAACACAGACACAGGCTACAAAAAGGAATTTCAAGACAGAGAACGCAAACATCACTCATGTATTAATCAATAGACCAAAGTAACTTCCCGCTCTGTCGGGCTGGCAGCAAACCAGGATAGTCAGACAGGACACTAACACACCTTTCAAACCAGGATAGTCAGACAGGACACTAACACACCTTTCAAACAAGGATAGTCAGAGAGGACACTAACACACCTTTCAAACCAGGATAGTCAGAGAGGACACTAATACACCTTTCAAACCAGGATAGTCAGACATGACACTAATACACCTTTCAAACCAGGATAGTCAGGCAGGCCACTAACACACCTTTCAAACCAGGATAGTCAGGCAGGACACTAACACACCTTTCAAACCAGGATAGTCAGGCAGGACACTAATACACCTTTCAAACCAGGATAGTCAGGCAGGACACTAACACACCTTTCAAACCAGGATAGTCAGACATGACACTAACACACCTTTCAAACCAGGATAGTCAGACAGGACACTAATACACCTTTCAAACCAGGATAGTCAGACAGGAGACTAATACACCTTTCAAACCAGGATAGTCATACAGGAGACTAATACACCTTTCAAACCAGGATAGTCAGACAGGACACTAATACACCTTTCAAACCAGGATAGTCAGACAGGACACTAATACACCTTTCAAACCAGGATAGTCAGACAGGAGACTAATACACCTTTCAAACCAGGATAGTCAGGCAGGACACTAATACACCTTTCAAACCAGGATAGTCAGACAGGAGACTAATACACATTTCAAACCAGGATAGTCAGGCAGGACACTAATACACCTTTCAAACCAGGATAGTCAGGCAGGACACTAATACACCTTTCAAACCAGGATAGTCAGGCAGGACACTAATACACCTTTCAAACCAGGATAGTCAGGCAGGACACTAATACACCTTTCAAACCAGGATAGTCAGGCAGGACACTAATACACCTTTCAAACCAATACGTTTTTCCGCTAACTTTAGCATCCAGACAACTTTTCGTCTACTTTTCTTTATATGAAAGGTACTGCAAGCAACAAAGCCTATGCTTTTATTTCCGCCAACCGACCTAGTCATGATTGAGGTAAAGTTCTGCCTACGGCTTAGTACTGTATATGCATCATGCTGAGGCACTAAGCTCTTGATGGTTGCTAGGCAGCGCCCTTTACTACTATAACTCCGGTAAAGGTGCCAATGGATACAGACTGTTCCATTGACCAGACTGGTGCACATTCAACAAATCTGATCTAACAAAGTGGATATTCCTCAAATTCTTCATGACTGATGTATTGTAATAGTCCCACAATGGATTACTTAAGTCCAGGTTGGATATATTGTTTAGGTTGAGTTTGATTGACCTCCTGTCCTGCCAGTTGTAAACTCTGCGAGGCATGTTACATTACATAGGCTAGCCCACCACATGCACTGTTTTCTTCATGACAACTGGACGGATCCAGAAACAAGTACTGTGGGAATAAATAAATAAATATCACTGAATGACGAAATATTGGAATAAAGTAGGCTAATGCAATCGAAGGCATCAAATTGTTGCTTACTGACACTCCCAAAGTCATCTAATTGTTATAATACATTTGGTCAACTATTTCAGCACTGTTTCACGCTGCTTTGAAACAAGCGTGGGGACTTGATAAATCAATCAGTCATATTTTTATTTTCACTGAATCTCCGTTTGGATATTGGTTGGGCTACAATTAGGCTGTGGAAACATTAGCTAAGTTGCAGTGAGTGCTGCTCATGATCATCTTGTCTAGCTGGCTCATTCATCATCACTGATCAGAACATTGTGACAGCATGTTATGTATCTTAAAATGCATCATCACTGATCAGAACATTGTGACAGCATGTTATGTATCTTAAAATGCATCATCACTGATCAGAACATTGTGACAGCATGTTATGTATCTTAAAATGCATCATCACTGATCAGAACATTGTGACAGCATGTTATGTATCTTAAAATGCATCATCACTGATCAGAACATTGTGACAGCATGTTATGTATCTTAAAATGCATCATCACTGATCAGAACATTGTGACAGCATGTTATGTATCTTAAAATGCATCATCACTGATCAGAACATTGTGACAGCATGTTATGTATCTTAAAATTCATCATCACTGATCAGAACATTGTGACAGCATGTTATGCATCTTAACAAGTGGATGATTTTGCTCTTCACTTGACCCCAGACCAAAAGACTGGGTCTTAATCCATCAATGTGATTCTGTTTCACTGAATCTCTCTGTCTGTATACAGAATGGTTCATTCTCTGGCTGGGAAAACAAGTGGAGGTGGAATATCTTTGTTTCCTCGTCTATCACTGATCTGAAACATTTAGCATGCTATATTTAAGCAATAAGGCCTGAGGGGGCCAATATACCACAGCTAAGGACTGTTCAAATGCACAACGTAATGCGGAGTGCCTGGATACAACCCTTAGCCGTGGTATATTGGCCATATTCCACAAAGCCCCAACTTAATTAGAGCAGTAAAAAAAAATGTTTTATGTTTTGTCATACCCGTGGTATACAGCTGTCAGCCAATCAGCTTTCAGGGCTCGAAGCACCCCATTTATAATGTAACCTAGATCAACAGTAGGGCTAGTATTTAGCTCGATCCGGTATAGGCAACTCCAAAAGCCTGCAGAGGTTGTCAAATATGAACACGGACTCACATGAAAATAGTTAAGACCCTACGCCTGCTCCCTAACAAAGGAGTGATAGTAGGCAAAATATGAAACAGATGAAAACAGCATGGGCTTGGGCTCTGTTTCAAAATATCACTTTTTAAAAATGTTATTCCATTATATTCTTACAATAAAATGTGTGTGTGTGTTGACTGATCAGGTTGGTGTGTCTGGTCTGTTTAATGAACAAAATAAGGAACCATTGATTTCATTTGGAGGGCCTGTTTGTAAGGGGATCCTATGAACATGGGGGGGGGGGGTATTTTTGAGGGTGACCAACATCAAATGAGAAAATGCACACTGACAAACTACTATATTTCCAAATGACTATCATATTATTCATATGGATAGTAGATGGATAGTAAATGCGATATGATGCACGCAGAATAACACGCAACCTCTGAAAGGATGCCAACTAGCTGTCTACGTCACCGCCTGCACAGCTGATGCTAGCTTGACAGCCGCTCGAGCTAATGATACATGAAACACACTGACGCCAATGTTAGCTAGTCTCGCTCACTACACACACACACACACACACACACACCAAGCCCTAGCCCCGGGATAGGTGTGGCGTTTCAATCATATCATTCAATGTATAGTTTGGATGCTGGAAAGAAAACTGCATTATTATCGATGTTACATGTGAGATTGCGTAAAAACATCAAAGGAATTCCCCTGTCGACCCTTGTAACACGCAGCATCATAAAGGTCATCTGACAGGCTTTCCGTCTTAGGACCAAAGCAAATAAACAGAACATTAGCTCTGGCTCTATATCCTCTGCGAACACCGTAGGATAACCTTGAACACCCACGGTTAGCTGGCTAATGCTGAACGTTAATGTCAGAGCGAATGAATGATGTGGTGGATTGGCAGCCTCACAGACCTGACTCAACGTTACCCGCGAATATATCCGTGCACTTCATGCAGACGACTCTGTGAATCTTGTTAGCGCTCTGTCTGTACATGGCTAGCCAAGATGCTATCTAGCGCTGGTTAGTTAGCAAGGATGCTATCGCTGACAGCTAGGTAGCTAATCATCGTCTCCCAAACAGCGTCAGATCAGTTCAATATCAAAATAAAACCTACCGTGAAAGGAATGTCGTTGACGCTCCCCACAGAATAGCAGCAGTCACCGGGGTTCACAGCTCCCGTTAGCACCTGGTGGAGATGCATTTTCCCCTTATTTTAGCTTCAACAGATGCCTGGATATTTAATTATTTACGACAGCGACTCGTCCACCCTCTGTTTCTCCATCTAACTCGCCACTGCTGCTGGGAATTGCATCCGTCTGTAGTCTGTCTGCCAGCGGCTTGTTTTTTGTTTCTCCGAATGTCCGCTAAAACGCCGCGGAGGTGGAGGATAATCTTTAGTCGGTTTGAATCAAATAGCAGGTTGTGTACATGTATGTGAAATAGGCTGCCTTCGCTGTCAGTGTCCAAACACACAGCGTCTGGATTCTTACAGGCAGCGCTTCGCTGAAGGAAGAATATCTGCAGCGAACATGACATGCGCGTTCACGGCGATCCGAAGGCACGACTGCATACCATAGACATATCATGTCTAGATTGTGAACGAGACTAGCGTATGTAGTTATAAATTCTAATTGTCGCAATTTTTAATCTTATTAAATTACCCTATCTGTAAATATGTTAAAATGTCTGAAAAATATTTCATGGCAAATGTCCCCATTCGGTCAGAGACAATATACCCGCTCTAGTTTATAATTGCTATGTTGATGACGCTCCAGGTTTGGGGATCACGCACCAGTGTGACGAATACGCAGGCGTTCATTGATCTTCCAGAGATACGTGGGGTTTGGGAAAAATGTTTCGATATCGATGATGTGCTGTCAATCAGTATAAGAGCTGGTCGAAACAGTTGGTCGAAACAGAGTCAATTATTAACAATGTTAAAACAATTCCAACAGCCGCTGTCATATCTTGCTTTGTGTCTCTGGCATAACAGCGGGTGGTTAGGGAATCCCAACCCCCTACAAGGGAAGGCTTTTGGTCCATTCTGGAGAATATGACATGACTGCACATTAGTGTTTGCAAAGGTCCATTGCAAGTACACTGAACAAAAATATAAACGCCACATTCAACAATTTCAAAGATTTTACAGTTCCTATAAGGACATCAGTCAATTGAAATAAATAAATGAGGCCCTAATTATGGATTTCACATGACTGGGAATACAGATATGCATCTGTTGGTCACAGATCCCTTAAAAAAAAGGTAGGGATGTGGATCCGAAACGATCAGATTGTGTGACCCCATTTGCCTCATGCAGCAAGACACATCTCCTTCTCATAGAGTTGATCAGGCTGTTGATTGTGGTCTGTGGAATGTTGTCCCACTCCTCTTTATTGGCTGTGCAAAGTTACTGGATATTGGCAGGAACTGGAACATGCTGTCATACACATCGAATTCAGAGCCTCCCAAACATGCTCAATTTGTGACATGTCTGGGGAGTATGCAGGCCATGGAAGAACTGAGACATTTTCAGCTCCAGGAATTGTGTACAGATCCTTGCGATATGTGGCAATACATTATCATGCTGAAACATGAGGTGATGGCGGCGGAAGAATGGCACGACATTGGGCCTCAGGATCTCGTCACGGTATCTCTGTGCATTCAAATTGCTATCAATAAAATGCAATTGTGTTCGTTGTCCATAGTTTATGCCCGGCCATACTATGACCCCACCACCTCCATGGGGCACTCTGTTCACAATGTTGACATCAGCAAACTGCCTGCCCACAAGACACCATACACGCTGTCTTCCATCTGCCCGGTACAGTTGAAACCGGGATTCATCCGTGAAGAGCACACTTCTCCAGCGTGCCAGTGGCCATCGAAGGTGAGAATTTGCCCATTGAAGTCGGTTACGATGCTGAACTGCAGTCATGTCAAGACTCTGGTGAGGATGACAAGCTCGCAGATGAGCTTCCCTGATACATTGTCTGACAGTTTGTGCAGAAATTCTTCGGTTGTGCAAACCCACAGTTTCATCAGCTGACCAGGTGGCTGGTCTCAGAAGATCCCGCAGGTGAAGATGCTGGATGTGGAGGTCCAGGGCTGACGTGGTTACATGTGGTCTGCAGTTGTGAGGCTGGTTAGATGTACAGTGCCTTGCGAAAGTATTCGGCCCCCTTGAACTTTGCGACCTTTTGCCACATTTCAGGCTTCAAACATAAAGATATAAAACTGTATTTTTTTGTGAAGAATCAACAACAAGTGGGACACAATCATGAAGTGGAACGACATTTATTGGATATTTCAAACTTTTTAACAAATCAAAAACTGAAAAATTGGGCGTGCAAAATTATTCAGCCCCTTTACTTTCAGTGCAGCAAACTCTCTCCAGAGGTTCAGTGAGGATCTCTGAATGATCCAATGTTGACCTAAATGACTAATGATGATAAATACAATCCACCTGTGTGTAATCAAGTCTCCGTATAAATGCACCTGCACTGTGATAGTCTCAGAGGTCCGTTAAAAGCGCAGAGAGCATCATGAAGAACAAGGAACACACCAGGCAGGTCCAATATACTGTTGTGAAGAAGTTTAAAGCCGGATTTGGATACAAAAAGATTTCCCAAGCTTTAAACATCCCAAGGAGCACTGTGCAAGCGATACTATTGAAATGGAAAGAGTATCAGACCACTGCAAATCTACCAAGACCTGGCCGTCCCTCTAAACTTTCAGCTCATACAAGGAGAAGACTGATCAGAGATGCAGCCAAGAGGCCCATGATCACTCTGGATGAACCGCAGAGATCTACAGCTGAGGTGGGAGACTCTGTCCATAGGACAACAATCAGTCGTATATTGCACAAATCTGGCCTTTATGGAAGAGTGGCAAGAAGAAAGCCATTTCTTAAAGATATCCATAAAAAGTGTTGCTTAAAGTTTGCCACAAGCCACCTGGGAGACACACCAAACATGTGGAAGAAGGTGCTCTGGTCAGATGAAACCAAAATGGAACTTTTTGGCAACAATGCAAAACGTTATGTTTGGCGTAAAAGCAACACAGCTCAACACACCATCCCCACTGTCAAACATGGTGGTGGCAGCATCATGGTTTGGGCCTGCTTTTCTTCAGCAGGGACAGGGAAGATGGGAAGATGGATGGAGCCAAATACAGGACCATTCTGGAAGAACCTGATGGAGTCTGCAAAAGACCTGAGACTGGGACGGAGATTTGTCTTACAACAAGACAATGATCCAAAACATAAAGCAAAATCTACAATGGAATGGTTAAAAAATGAACATATCCAGGTGTTAGAATGGCCAAGTCAAAGTCCAGACCTGAATCCAATCGAGAATCTGTGGAAAGAACTGAAAACTGCTGTTCACTAATGCTCTCCATCCAACCTCACTGAGCTCGAGCTGTTTTGCAAGGAGGAATGGGAAAAAATTTCAGTCTCTCGATGTGCCAAACTGATAGAGACATACCCCAAGCTACTTACAGCTGTAATCGCAGCAAAAGGTGGCGCTACAAAGTATTAACTTAAGGGGGCTGAATAATTTTGCACGCCCAATTTTTCAGTTTTTGATTTGTTAAAAAAGTTTGAAATATCCAATAAATGTCGTTCCACTTCATGATTGTGTCCCACTTGTTTTTGATTCTTCACAAAAAAATACAGTTTTATATCTTTATGTTTGAAGCCTGAAATGTGGCAAAACGTCGCAAAGTTCAAGGGGCCCGAATACTTTCGCAAGGCACTGTACTGCAAGATTCCCAAATACGATGTTGGATGCAGTTTATGGCAGAGAAATTAGCATTACATTGTCTGACAACAGCTCTGGTGGACATTGCTGCATTCAGCATGCCAATTGCACGCTCCCTCAACTTATTACATCTATAGCATTGTGTTGTGTGACACAACTGCACATTTTAGAGTGTCCTTTATTGTACCCAGCACAAGGTGCACCTATGTAATGTGCATGCTTTTTAATCAGCTTCTTGACATGCCACCCCTGTCAGGTGGATGGATTATCTTGGTAAAGGAGAAATACTCACTAACAGGTATGTAAACAAATATGTTCACAACATTTGAGAGAAATAAGCTTTTTGTGCATATACAACATTTCTGGGATCTTTTATTTCAGTTCATGGAACATGAGACCAGCACTTTACATGTTGCATATCTATTTTTTTGTTCAGTATAGTAAGATGCTTTTTTAAATTAAATACCTTCCCTAGATTGTCTTTCTATATTGTCTTTTTGGGTGTGGTAATGAAGCACTGGGAAGCAACTATATTCCATGTGCAGAGCTCCCATTTCTTTATCTAGATGTAAATATTTAGGAAAATGTGATGACAATGATTTCATCATGCATAAATAGCCAAGAGTAGACAAGTAGGTCTACATCATAGAACGAGCTGTATATCTATGTAATCTATGGATCTGCATTGAACTTGATCGATGTTGTGACATTTCTTCTGTGTTACAGATGTGTAGCTAATACACTAGCAGTATTCACACAACAAGAATGAGATTCTGTTTCTATGGTGGTATTACTGTAGCTATGTGATACATAAAGGATATTGTTCCTTCAGATCAGGCAGAGGAGGCTTAGTGAGTCAGACAGTCAGGCCTGCAGTCAGAGGGCTGAATCTCAATACTCTGATTGCGGCTTCACTCGTGTTTCTTCTTTCCTCAAATATAAATGACCTTCATCTACACTGTGATAAAGAACTCAGAGCTGAATACCAATGTGGGATGTTTATTTGATCACCCTGTTGCAGAACACTTTCCTGCAATGTAAAATGAAGATCCTTCATCTGTAGGTGAAAGCTAATTCATCCGTCGTGGTGCTTTCCTTCAGCCTGTTTTCTTCTTCTTCAGATTTGTGGATAAGACGAAGAGGAGACGAAGACAGGAAGCCGCTAACACACAGGGCCAGCTAGCAGCCAGGAACCCACTTGACAACAAACAGGGCAGTGTGTGTGGTGTGTGTGTGTGGCTGATGACACAGTATTGTTT
>NW_022262790.1:0-7500 GCF_002021735.2 Oncorhynchus kisutch
TTGCCCAAAGGTGTTTTGCCCAGTCTTTAAGGTGTTTTGCCCAGTCTTTAAGCTGTTTTGCCCAGTCTTTAAGGTGTTTTGCCCAGTCTTTAAGGTGTTTTGCCCAGTCTTTAAGGTGTTTTTGCCCAGTCTTTAAGGTGTTTTGCCCAGTCTTTAAGGTTTTTGCCCAGTCTTTAAGGTGTTTTTACCAGTCTTTAAGGTGTTTGGCCCAGTCTTTAAGGTGTTTTGCCCAGTCTTTAAGGCGTTTTGCCCAGTCTTTAAGGTGTTTTGCCCAGTCTTTAAGGTGTTTTGGCCCAGTCTTTAAGGTGTTTTTTGCCCAGTCTTTTAAGGTGTTTTGCCCAGTCTTTAAGGTGTTTTGCCCAAAGGTGTTTTGCCCAGTCTTTAAGGTGTTTTGCCCAAAGGTGGGGGGGTGTTTTGCCCAGTCTTTAAGGTGTTTTGCCCAGTCTTTAAGGTGTTTTTGCCCCAGTCTTTAAGGTGTTTTGCCCAGTCTTTAAGGTGTTTTGCCCAGTCTTTAAGGTTGTTTTGCCCAAAGGTGTTTTGCCCAGTCTTTAAGGTGTTTTGCCCAGTCTTTAAGGTGTTTTGCCCAGTCTTTAAGGTGTTTTGCCCAGTCTTTAAGGTGTTTTTGCCCAGTCTTTAAGGTGTTTTGCCCAGTCTTTAAGGTGTTTTGCCCAGTCTTTAAGGTTTTTGCCCAGTCTTTAAGGTGTTTTTTTACCAGTCTTTAAGGTGTTTTGCCCAGTCTTTAAGGTGTTTTTGCCCAGTCTTTAAGGCGTTTTGCCCAGTCTTTAAGGTGTTTTGCCCAGTCTTTAAGGTGTTTTGCCCAGTCTTTAAGGTGTTTTTGCCCAGTCTTTAAGGTGTTTTGCCCAGTCTTTAAGGTGTTTTGCCCAAGGTGTTTTTGCCCAGTCTTTAAGGTGTTTGCCCAAAGGTGTTTTGCCCAGTCTTTAAGGTGTTTTGCCCAGTCTTTAAGGTGTTTTGCCCAGTCTTTAAGGTGTTTTGCCCAGTCTTTAAGGTGTTTTGCCCAAAGGTGTTTTGCCCAGTCTTTAAGGTGTTTTGCCCAGTCTTTAAGGTGTTTTGCCCAAAGGTGTTTTGCCCAGTCTTTAAGGTGTTTTGCCCAAAGGTGTTTTGCCCAGTCTTTAAGGTGTTTTGCCCAGTCTTTAAGGTGTTTTGCCCAGTCTTTAAGGTGTTTTTGCCCAGTCTTTAAGGTGTTTTGCCCAGTCTTTAAGGTGTTTTGCCCAAAGGTGTTTTGCCCAGTCTTTAAGGTGTTTTGCCCAAAGGTGTTTTGCCCAGTCTTTAAGGTGTTTTGCCCAGTCTTTAAGGTGTTTTGCCCAGTCTTTAAGGTGTTTTGCCCAGTCTTTAAGGTGTTTTGCCCAGTCTTTAAGGTGTTTTGCCCAGTCTTTAAGGTGTTTTTCCCAGTCTTTAAGGTGTTTTGCCCAGTCTTTAAGGTGTTTTGCCCAGTCTTTAAGGTGTTTTGCCCAGTCTTTAAGGTGTTTTGCCCAGTCTTTAAGGTGTTTTGCCCAGTCTTTAAGGGTGTTTTTTGCCCAGTCTTTAAGGTGTTTTGCCCAGTCTTTACGGTGTTTTGCCCAGTCTTTAAGTGTGTTTTTGACCCAGTCCTTTAAGGTGTTTTGCCCAGTCCTTTAAGGTGTTTGCCCAAAGGTGTTTTGCCCAGTCTTTAAGGTGTTTTGCCCAGTCTTTAAGCTGTTTTGCCCAGTCTTTAAGGTGTTTTGCCCAGTCTTTAAGGTGTTTTGCCCAGTCTTTAAGGTGTTTTGCCCAAGGTGTTTTGCCCAGTCTTTAAGGTGTTTTGCCCAGTCTTTAAGGTGTTTTGCCCAGTCTTTAAGGTGTTTTTGCCCAGTCTTTAAGGTGTTTTTGCCCAAAGGTGTTTTGCCCCAGTCTTTAAGGTGTTTTGCCCAGTCTTAAGGTGTTTTGCCCAGTCTTTAAGGTGTTTTGCCCAAAGGTGTTTTGCCCAGTCTTTAAGGGTTTTGCCCAGTCTTTAAGGTGTTTTGCCCAGTCTTTAAGGTGTTTTGCCCAGTCTTTAAGGTGTTTTGCCCAGTCTTTAAGGTGTTTTGCCCAGTCTTTAAAGTGTTTTTCCCAAAGGTGTTTTGCCAGTCTTTAAGGTGTTCTGCCCAGTCTTTAAGGTGTTTTGCCCAGTCTTTAAGGTGTTTTGCCCAGTCTTTAAGGTGTTTGGCCAAGTAAGTACATTTTTCAAGTACATTTTTTCGTCAAGTATTTTCATCATTCTTGCCGTCTGTACATTCTATACCTCCTCAACTCTGGTTCCAGTCTTCTTTGTAAAACCTGAACCTCCTCAGTCTCAACTGTTCCACACCAACTACATAGGCTGCCGGGTCCTCTATCTTTTTATGATTATATTATTATAAACATATGAACAACAACTTACAGACGCACACAAACAACGACTACATCTCCTCTGCCCAGACCAGCGTCCTCTATCTTAACACATATCCCCTAACGTAGCAGGCGTAAGAGAAACACCTGGAACTAGACCCCTACATACTGGTCTGTTCAACCAATCCAGTAAATGTGGAGGAGGAGTTATGTCGCCCTGCGGTCACCATGTTAATGTCCAAAAGCAGAAGTCAGGTCACAGGCTCTCTTTTTTCATTTCCCCTGAAAACCAGAACATCCAGTTGTTGAGGACTCAGCAGAGGCTACACCACACATGAAAGACAGCGAGAGAGATAGAGAAAGAGTGATATAGAGAGACAGAGACAAAGACAGAGAGAGAGAGAGATACATACAGAGAAAGAGAGAGTAGGTGTGAGTCCTACTGACCTGAGCCAGGGCAGTGGTGTCATTCAGAGCTCTACTCAGAGCCTGGGTCAGCCCTCTACGCAGGTTCTGTCTCTGGATGCTGTCCAGGCGGTTCCTTCTCACATGGATGGTCAGAAACTGTAGAGACAAAAATATGAGAGGGTGAGAGAGAGAGAGAGAGAGAGAGAGAGAGAGAGAGGGAGGAGGAGGCAGGGAAGAGAAGAGAGAGAGAAGGAAGGCATATTCTATTTGGAAAATAGAACTATATATAGTCAACTATATATCTGTGTATTTACAACCATAACCCCAACTACGACCAACAATGTAACAACCTGTTGAGAAAAGGTTCATTCTTTTTTCTGTGTCTCTTACTTGTTTTAACCCAGATCTTCTCTGTGACGTTGCACTGCCGGGGTGGAGCCTCCGTGGTGGTGGTGAAGGGGAACGGGGTGGTCGTCCCTCTGGGTTTGGTCTTTGGGATTGGAGGTGACAGTGTTCTCCTGGAGGCTGGAGCAGTGGTGGTTCTGCGTGTTGTTGTCGTGGTTGGGCTCTCTGTGATTGGCTGTGTTGTGGTTGTGGTGGAAGCTATGGTTGTGGTGGTCACGGTCGTGAGCTGGAGGGATGCAGTCGTTGTGTCCTCTCGAGGGGTCAAAGGTGACACCTGTGATGTTGTGAGTGCAGGCCTGTCGGCTAAGGTGAGGTTCCCTGTTTGGGATAATCTGGTCTCGTTGTCTTTGGGGAAATTAACCCCTGTCTCTCTGGATGTTCCCACAGTTAACTCCTCCATCGCTGTCTCTGTAAGAAGAACAGAAGTCACACTCACTTCTTCTGAGAGATGGGAGGGGAATGATGATGTCACACTGGATGCCAGGGCAACTAATAATGATGTAACACCACGAGACATGAGTGAGGAGGAAGATGACATACCAGTGGACAAGTGGACAGTGGATGATGATGTCACGTTGGGATGCCAGGGAGCTGGGTGATGAAGTCACACCATGGGACATGAGGGCAGAGGATGATGATGTAAGAGCAGGTGACAAAAGGGCAGAGGGTGATGACATCATACCAGTGGAGGGGAAGACACTTGATGGGGATGGTGACATCACACTCAACCCAGAAGTGGATGATGTTGAATCAGAACGTTCCATGGAGAGGGAGGACAGACTGGGAGCTGTGGTGGGACTGGACACACTGTTGATGTGAGATTGGTGTGACACGACGGATGATGACGATGTCATTGATAACAAGGCGGAAGATGATGAAGACAATGGTGATGACGATATTGCTGCTGATGATGATGATGAAGATGATAGTGAAGATGGTGATGACGATGGTGAGGATGATAATGATGATGATGATGAGGGTGATGATGGCAAGTCTACTTGTACGTTCATTGTTGAGTTAGTATGTCCCGTGTCCATAATGACATGTTCATGGGGTGCAGGGTTATTCAGAACTGTTGCGTCAGAAATAGTGACAGACTCCGACGTGCTAACACTTACATTCCTCTCAGACGCTGTATACTTGTTCTGATGGGCAGATGAGAGGTAGATGACGGCTGAAATAGTCACAGAGTTATCAGTTGTGGTAGAGACTGGCATGGATACTGATAATGGTGATGTTACCCCCTCTAACAGGGGAGTGTTGTTCTCTGGCATGGACACTGATAATGGTGATGTTACCCCCTCTAACAGGGGAGTGTTGTTCTCTGGCATGGACACTGATAATGCTGATGTTACCCCCTCTAACAGGGGAGTGTTGTTCTCTGGCATAGACACTGATAATGGTGATGTTACCCCCTCTAACAGGGGAGTGTTGTTCTCTGGTATGGACACTGATAATGCTGATGTTACCCCCTCTAACAGGAGAGTGTTGTTCTCCGTGGTTCTCTTCTGTGTAGTGGAGGATATAGAAGCCACCTGATTGGCTGGCGTCAAACTCCAGGGCTTGGGTAATGGTGTCACTTTAGAATATGTGACAGATGTGTGTCCAACAAAGGTATCCTCTCTCCCATTTGACATCAGTGTAGCTGCACCAGGGGAGAATGCTCTATCAGGTGAATGAGAGGAGACAGATGGTAGAGAAAGATACCTACTACGTCCATTGAGTCTCAGGGTTTTAGTGGAAAGTCCCCCTGTATCAGAGGTTATGGTATTAAAATATGTAGACCATGTTGTTGAGGACACGCCCATTTTCCTGTCTGTATCAGAATGAGAACTATGCTCATGTATTAATGGTGTCTGTGACGGAGTAGGGTATTCCCTCATGACGGTGGGACTTTCTGACATTGTAGAGAGAACATCTTTTCCCCTTATTGTGCTTTTCGTTCTGTGGGAGACAAGTTTAAGAGGAGTCGGAACAGCCTCTGCAGTGTTAACATATGCAGGGATATCAGTGGGGCGTGGATAAGGAGAACCTTCAGAGTCAGTCCCTCTGGAAATCAAGGAGTCCTCTGTAACATAAGAGGAGGGTGTTGGAGAACTCATTAATGGGGGTGTTCCCTTATAAACATCAACACTTAGGTCTGTGATGTAAGTGGAGGAATCCTCAACTATAGCAGAAAGGGGCCAAACTGAGCCAGTCTCTGTGTTCTCAGCAGGCGTGTGTGTAATATCAGCAGAAGCATCAAGTGGTGTCAGATGTTCAGGTGAACTGGAGTGGACCTGGGCTGTGGAGTGAACCTGGGCTGTGGAGTGAACCTGGGCTGTGGAGTGGACCTGGGCTGTGGAGTGAACCTGGGCTGTGGAGTGGACCTGGGCTGTGGAGTGAACCTGGGCTGTGGAGTGAACCTGGGCTGTGGAGTGGACCTGGGCTGTGGAGTGGACCTGGGCTGTGGAGTGGACCTGGGCTGTGGAGTGGATCTGGGCTGTGGAGTGGACCTGGGCTGTGGAGTGGACCTGGGCTGTGGAGTGGATCTGGGCTGTGGAGTGGACCTGGGCTGTGGAGTGGACCTGGGCTGTGGAGTGAACCTGGGATGTGGAGTGGACCTGGGCTGTGGAGTGGACCTGGGCTGTGGAGTGGACCTGGGCTGTGGAGTGTGTTTGAAAAGTGTGATCTGTCTCGCCTGTCGCAGTAGGATCGGGTGAGCCGACAAACAGTGAGGTCCATGTTGAGGACATGTCTCTCTCTGCTGTATCAGGGGATGTTACAAGGGACATTTCAGGGGACGTTTCAGATAACATTTCAGTTGACATTTCAGAGGAATTTACAGGGGACATTTCAGGTGACTTATCTAGGGACATTTCAGGGGTCATATCAGGGGAACCTACCTCAGACCCTGTGCTAACAGAAATATACAATGGCCTTGTTTGAAACTGGGTCGCTGACAGTGAGGTAGCGCGAGGCGTCGCTAACAGCACTACAGGTCTGTGTGTAGATGTGGTTCCTCTAGAGCCAGACTGGGTCGGTGCATCATCAGTTCTGTGGAGACTAGAGACAGTTGGGTTAAGGTAAGGGTGCTTGGTGGTCAGGATGATGGAGAGGGTGAATTGGGGATCCTGGGGTACTGTTGAGGGACTAGCATGCAGTGTGGGAGAGGTTAACGCCCGTGTCAGGTGCTGAGCTAAAGTTGATGGATCAGTGACAGGAAGTGACATCAGGCCCGTGTCAGAATTCAAAGAAGGAGTCAGCGAGGTTAGAGGGGTCAATCCTGCGTCTCCAAGGGTTACGCTACTAGCAGACATGGGCGAGTCACTCAGTGTTTCAGACACAGAACTGAGAGTGGAGTCACTCAGTGTTCCAGATACAGAGCTGAGAGTGGAGTCACTCAGTGTTCCAGATACAGAGCTGAGAGTGGAGTCACTCAGTGTTCCAGATACAGAACTGAGAGTGGAGTCACTCAGTGTTCCAGATACAGAGCTGAGAGTGGAGTCACTCAGTGTTCCAGATACAGAGCTGAGAGTGGAGTCACTCAGTGTTCCAGATACAGAACTGAGAGTGGAGTCACTCAGTGTTCCAGATACAGAGCTGAGAGTGGAGTCACTCAGTGTTCCAGATACAGAACTGAGAGTGGAGTCACTCAGTGTTCCAGATACAGAGCTGAGAGTGGAGTCACTCAGTGTTCCAGATACAGAGCTGAGAGTGGAGTCAATCAGTGTTCCAGATACAGAACTGAGAGTGGAGTCACTCAGTGTTCCAGATACAGAGCTGAGAGTGGAGTCACTCAGTGTTCCAGATACAGAACTGAGAGTGGAGTCACACAGTGTTCCAGATACAGAACTGAGAGTGGAGTCACTCAGTGTTCCAGATACAGAACTGAGAGTGGAGTCACTCAGTGTTCCAGATACAGAGCTGAGAGTGGAGTCACTCAGTGTTCCAGATACAGAACTGAGAGTGGAGTCACTCAGTGTTCCAGATACAGAACTGAGAGTGGAGTCACTCAGTGTTCCAGATACAGAACTGAGAGTGGAGTCACTCAGTGTTCCAGATACAGAGCTGAGAGTGGAGTCACTCAGTGTTCCAGATACAGAACTGAGAGTGGAGTCACTCAGTGTTCCAGATACAGAACTGAGAGTGGAGTCACTCAGTGTTCCAGATACAGAGCTGAGAATGGAGTCACTGAGGGGGTGACTTCTTGTCTGAGCAGTTGAATCCAAGCTGACTTCCCCTCCTGCTCTTCCTCCCTCATCATTATTCCTATTGGGGTCAGGAGCGCTTGGGCTGGTGTGCCCTGTGGCTGTTACTAAATCACTGGGATATGTTGAGCTCTGAGGAGATGCTGTGCTCCAGTAA
>NW_022262790.1:12500-85000 GCF_002021735.2 Oncorhynchus kisutch
GTATCATGGACCGTAGTAACGTATCTAGAGTCTAACAGACTGTAGAGAGGTATGTATCATAGACTATAGTACCGTACCTAGAGTCTAACAGACTGTAGAGAGGTCTGTATCATGGACTATAGGACCGTATCTGGAGTCTAACAGACTGTAGAGAGGTTTGTATCATAGACTATAGTACCGTATCTAGAGTCTAACAGACTGTAGAGAGGTCTGTATCATGGACTATAGTACCGTATCTAGAGTCTAACAGACTGTAGAGAGGTCTGTATCATAGACTATAGTACCGTATCTGGAGTCTAACAGACTGTAGAGAGGTCTGTATCATAGACTATAGTACCGTATCTAGAGTCTAACAGACTGTAGAGAGGTCTGTATCATGGACTATAGTACCGCATCTGGAGTCTAACAGACTGTAGAGAGGTCTGTATCATGGACTATAGTACCGTATCTGGAGTCTAACAGATTGTAGAGAGGTCTGTATCATGGACCGTAGTAACGTATCTAGAGTCTAACAGACTGTAGAGAGGTCTGTATCATGGACTATAGTACCGTATCTGGAGTCTAACAGACTGTAGAGAGGTCTGTATCATAGACTATAGTACCGTATCTAGAGTCTAACAGTATGTAGAGAGGTCTGTATCATGGACCGTAGTACCGTATCTGGAGTCTAACAGACTGTAGAGAGGTCTGTATCATAGACTATAGTACCGTATCTGGAGTCTAACAGACTGTAGAGAGGTCTGTATCATGGACTATAGTACCGTATCTGGAGTCTAACAGACTGTAGAGAGGTCTGTATCATGGACTATAGTACCGTATCTGGAGTCTAACAGACTGTAGAGAGGTCTGTATCATAGACTATAGTACCGTATCTGGAGTCTAACAGACTGTAGAGAGGTCTGTATCATAGACTATAGTACCGTATCTGGAGTCTAACAGACTGTAGAGAGGTCTGTATCATGGACTATAGTACCGCATCTGGAGTCTAACAGACTGTAGAGAGGTCTGTATCATAGACTATAGTACCATATCTGGAGTCTAACAGACTGTAGAGAGGTCTGTATCATGGACTATAGTACCATATCTGGAGTCTAACAGACTGTAGAGAGGTCTGTATCATGGACTATAGTACCGTATCTGGAGTCTAACAGACTGTAGAGAGGTCTGTATCATGGACTATAGTACCGTATCTGGAGTCTAACAGACTGTAGAGAGGTCTGTATCATGGACTATAGTACCGTATCTGGAGTCTAACAGACTGTAGAGAGGTCTGTATCATGGACTGTAGTACCGTATCTGGAGTCTAACAGACTGTAGAGAGGTCTGTATCATAGACTATAGTACCGTATCTGGAGTCTAACAGACTGTAGAGAGGTCTGTATCATGGACTATAGTACCGTATCTGGAGTCTAACAGACTGTAGAGAGGTCTGTATCATGGACTATAGTACCGTATCTGGAGTCTAACAGACTGTAGAGAGGTCTGTATCATGGACTATAGTACCGTATCTAGAGTCTAACAGACTGTAGAGAGGTCTGTATCATGGACTATAGTTCCGTATCTGGAGTCTAACAGACTGTAGAGAGGTCTGTATCATGGACTATAGTACCGTATCTGTAGTCTAACAGACTGTAGAGAGGTCTGTATCATGGACTATAGTACCGTATCTGGAGTCTAACAGACTGTAGAGAGGTCTGTATCATAGACTATAGTACCGTATCTGGAGTCTAACAGACTGTAGAGAGGTCTGTATCATGGACTATAGTACCGTATCTGGAGTCTAACAGACTGTAGAGAGGTCTGTATCATGGACTATAGTACCGTATCTGGAGTCTAACAGACTGTAGAGAGGTCTGTATCATGGACTATAGTACCGTATCTGGAGTCTAACAGACTGTAGAGAGGTCTGTATCATGGACTATAGTACCGTATCTGGAGTCTAACAGACTGTAGAGAGGTCTGTATCATGGACTATAGTACCGTATCTGGAGTCTAACAGACTGTAGAGAGGTCTGTATCATGGACTATAGTACCGTATCTGGAGTCTAACAGACTGTAGAGAGGTCTGTATCATGGACTATAGTACCGTATCTGGAGTCTAACAGACTGTAGAGAGGTCTGTATCATGGACTATAGTACCGTATCTGGAGTCTAACAGACTGTAGAGAGGTCTGTATCATGGACTATAGTACCGTATCTGGAGTCTAACAGACTGTAGAGAGGTCTGTATCATGGACTGTAGTACCGTATCTGGAGTCTAACAGACTGTAGAGAGGTCTGTATCATAGACTATAGTACCGTATCTGGAGTCTAACAGACTGTAGAGAGGTCTGTATCATGGACTATAGTACCGTATCTGGAGTCTAACAGACTGTAGAGAGGTCTGTATCATGGACTATAGTACCGTATCTGGAGTCTAACAGACTGTAGAGAGGTCTGTATCATGGAGTATAGTACCGTATCTAGAGTCTAACAGACTGTAGAGAGGTCTGTATCATGGACTATAGTACCGTATCTGGAGTCTAACAGACTGTAGAGAGGTCTGTATCATGGACTATAGTACCGTATCTGTAGTCTAACAGACTGTAGAGAGGTCTGTATCATGGACTATAGTACCGTATCTGGAGTCTAACAGACTGTAGAGAGGTCTGTATCATGGACTATAGTACCGTATCTAGAGTCTAACAGACTGTAGAGAGGTCTGTATCATAGACTATAGTACCGTATCTGGAGTCTAACAGACTGTAGAGAGGTCTGTATCATGGACTATAGTACCGTATCTGGAGTCTAACAGACTGTAGAGAGGTCTGTATCATAGACTATAGTACCACATCTAGAGTCTAACAGACTGTAGAGAGGTCTGTATCATGGACTATAGTACCACATCTAGAGTCTAACAGACTGTAGAGAGGTCTGTATCATGGACTATAGTACCACATCTAGAGTCTAACAGACTGTAGAGAGGTCTGTATCATGGACTATAGTACCGTATCTGGAGTCTAACAGACTGTAGAGAGGTCTGTATCATGGACTGTAGTACCGTATCTGGAGTCTAACAGACTGTAGAGAGGTCTGTATCATAGACTATAGTACCACATCTAGAGTCTAACAGACTGTAGAGAGGTCGGTATCATGGACTATAGTACCACATCTAGAGTCTAACAGACTGTAGAGAGGTCTGTATCATGGACTATAGTACCACATCTAGAGTCTAACAGACTGTAGAGAGGTCTGTATCATAGACTATAGTACCGTATCTGGAGTCTAACAGACTGTAGAGAGGTCTGTATCATAGACTATAGTACCGCATCTAGAGTCTAACAGACTGTAGAGAGGTCTGTATCATGGACTATAGTACCGTATCTAGAGTCTAACAGACTGTAGAGAGGTCTGTATCATAGACTATAGTACCGTATCTGGAGTCTAACAGACTGTAGAGAGGTCTGTATCATGGACTATAGTACCGTATCTAGAGTCTAACAGACTGTAGAGAGGTCTGTATCATGGACTATAGTACCGTATCTGGAGTCTAACAGACTGTAGAGAGGTCTGTATCATGGACTACAGTACCGTATCTGGAGTCTAACAGACTGTAGAGAGGTCTGTATCATGGATTATAGTACCGTATCTGGAGTCTAATAGACTATCTGGAGTCTAACAGACTGTAGAGAGGTCTGTATCATAGACTATAGTACCATATCTGGAGTCTAACAGACTGTAGAGAGGTCTGTATCATGGACTATAGTACCGTATCTAGAGTCTAACAGACTGTAGAGAGGTCTGTATCATGGACTATAGTACCGTATCTAGAGTCTAACAGACTGTAGAGAGGTCTGTATCATGGACTATAGTACCGTATCTAGAGTCTAACAGACTGTAGAGAGGTCTGTATCATGGACTATAGTACCGTATCTAGAGTCTAACAGACTGTAGAGAGGTCTGTATCATGGACTATAGTACCGTATCTGTAGTCTAACAGACTGTAGAGAGGTCTGTATCATGGACTATAGTACCGTATCTGGAGTCTAACAGACTGTAGAGAGGTCTGTATCATAGACTATAGTACCGTATCTGGAGTCTAACAGACTGTAGAGAGGTCTGTATCATGGACTATAGTACCGTATCTGGAGTCTAACAGACTGTAGAGAGGTCTGTATCATGGACTATAGTACCGTATCTGGAGTCTAACAGACTGTAGAGAGGTCTGTATCATGGACTATAGTACCGTATCTGGAGTCTAACAGACTGTAGAGAGGTCTGTATCATGGACTATAGTACCGTATCTGGAGTCTAACAGACTGTAGAGAGGTCTGTATCATGGACTATAGTACCGTATCTGTAGTCTAACAGACTGTAGAGAGGTCTGTATCATGGACTATAGTACCGTATCTGGAGTCTAACAGACTGTAGAGAGGTCTGTATCATAGACTATAGTACCGTATCTGGAGTCTAACAGACTGTAGAGAGGTCTGTATCATGGACTATAGTACCGTATCTGGAGTCTAACAGACTGTAGAGAGGTCTGTATCATGGACTATAGTACCGTATCTGGAGTCTAACAGACTGTAGAGAGGTCTGTATCATGGACTATAGTACCGTATCTGGAGTCTAACAGACTGTAGAGAGGTCTGTATCATGGACTATAGTACCGTATCTGGAGTCTAACAGACTGTAGAGAGGTCTGTATCATGGACTGTAGTACCGTATCTGGAGTCTAACAGACTGTAGAGAGGTCTGTATCATAGACTATAGTACCGTATCTGGAGTCTAACAGACTGTAGAGAGGTCTGTATCATGGACTATAGTACCGTATCTGGAGTCTAACAGACTGTAGAGAGGTCTGTATCATGGACTATAGTACCGTATCTGGAGTCTAACAGACTGTAGAGAGGTCTGTATCATGGAGTATAGTACCGTATCTAGAGTCTAACAGACTGTAGAGAGGTCTGTATCATGGACTATAGTACCGTATCTGGAGTCTAACAGACTGTAGAGAGGTCTGTATCATGGACTATAGTACCGTATCTGTAGTCTAACAGACTGTAGAGAGGTCTGTATCATGGACTATAGTACCGTATCTGGAGTCTAACAGACTGTAGAGAGGTCTGTATCATGGACTATAGTACCGTATCTAGAGTCTAACAGACTGTAGAGAGGTCTGTATCATAGACTATAGTACCGTATCTGGAGTCTAACAGACTGTAGAGAGGTCTGTATCATGGACTATAGTACCGTATCTGGAGTCTAACAGACTGTAGAGAGGTCTGTATCATAGACTATAGTACCACATCTAGAGTCTAACAGACTGTAGAGAGGTCTGTATCATGGACTATAGTACCACATCTAGAGTCTAACAGACTGTAGAGAGGTCTGTATCATGGACTATAGTACCACATCTAGAGTCTAACAGACTGTAGAGAGGTCTGTATCATGGACTATAGTACCGTATCTGGAGTCTAACAGACTGTAGAGAGGTCTGTATCATGGACTGTAGTACCGTATCTGGAGTCTAACAGACTGTAGAGAGGTCTGTATCATAGACTATAGTACCACATCTAGAGTCTAACAGACTGTAGAGAGGTCGGTATCATGGACTATAGTACCACATCTAGAGTCTAACAGACTGTAGAGAGGTCTGTATCATGGACTATAGTACCACATCTAGAGTCTAACAGACTGTAGAGAGGTCTGTATCATAGACTATAGTACCGTATCTGGAGTCTAACAGACTGTAGAGAGGTCTGTATCATAGACTATAGTACCGCATCTAGAGTCTAACAGACTGTAGAGAGGTCTGTATCATGGACTATAGTACCGTATCTAGAGTCTAACAGACTGTAGAGAGGTCTGTATCATAGACTATAGTACCATATCTGGAGTCTAACAGACTGTAGAGAGGTCTGTATCATGGACTATAGTACCGTATCTAGAGTCTAACAGACTGTAGAGAGGTCTGTATCATGGACTATAGTACCGTATCTGGAGTCTAACAGACTGTAGAGAGGTCTGTATCATGGACTACAGTACCGTATCTGGAGTCTAACAGACTGTAGAGAGGTCTGTATCATGGACTATAGTACCGTATCTGGAGTCTAATAGACTATCTGGAGTCTAACAGACTGTAGAGAGGTCTGTATCATAGACTATAGTACCATATCTGGAGTCTAACAGACTGTAGAGAGGTCTGTATCATGGACTATAGTACCGTATCTAGAGTCTAACAGACTGTAGAGAGGTCTGTATCATGGACTATAGTACCGTATCTAGAGTCTAACAGACTGTAGAGAGGTCTGTATCATGGACTATAGTACCGTATCTAGAGTCTAACAGACTGTAGAGAGGTCTGTATCATGGACTATAGTACCGTATCTAGAGTCTAACAGACTGTAGAGAGGTCTGTATCATGGACTATAGTACCGTAGCTGGAGTCTAACAGACTGTAGAGAGGTCTGTATCATGGACTATAGTACCGTATCTAGAGTCTAACAGACTGTAGAGAGGTCTGTATCATGGACTATAGTACCGTATCTGGAGTCTAACAGACTGTAGAGAGGTCTGTATCATAGACTATAGTACCGTATCTAGAGTCTAACAGACTGTAGAGAGGTCTGTATCATAGACTATAGTACCGTATCTAGAGTCTAACAGACTGTAGAGAGGTCTGTATCATGGACTATAGTACCGTATCTAGAGTCTAACAGACTGTAGAGAGGTCTGTATCATGGACCGTAGTAACGTATCTAGAGTCTAACAGACTGTTGAGAGGTCTGTATCATGGACTATAGTACCGTATCTAGTCTAACAGACTGTAGAGAGGTCTGTATCATGGACTATAGTACTGTATCTAGAGTCTAACAGACTATCTGGAGTCTAACAGACTGTAGAGAGGTCTGTATCATGGACTATAGTACCGTATCTAGAGTCTAACAGATTATCTGGAGTCTAACAGACTGTAGAGAGGTCTGTATCATGGACTATAGTACCGTATCTAGAGTCTAACAGACTATCTAGAGTCTAACAGACTGTATAGAGGTGGGTTTGCAGTTCAACATCTGGCAAATGGAGGTTAACGAAACAAAACAACCCCTTTCTTTGGACGTGTGGCCTAATGAACTATTCTCCATTCCCAACTCCTACATTGGTCCATATTCTTATGACGGAGATATCAATATCAACAATTATGCTACAGTGCAATACGCCATTGTCCCTCTACATTCAAATATGGTGAAACAATTACTGACAAGCCCAAAACGGAAAGGTTAGTCATGTGCAAAGCGGAAAGGTTAGCCACGAGCAAAACTGAAAGGTTAGCCACGTGCAAAACGGAAAGGTTAGCCATGTGCAAAGCAGAAAGGTTAGCCATGTGCAAAGCAGAAAGGTTAGCCATGTGCAAAGCGGAAAGGTTAGCCATGTGCAAAGCAGAAAGGTTAGCCATGTGCAAAGCGGAAAGGTTAGCCATGTGCAAAGCGGAAAGGTTAGCCATGTGCAAAATGGAAAGGTTAGCCATGTGCAAAACGGAAAGGTTAGCCATGTGCAAAACGGAAAGGTTAGCCATGTGCAAAGCGGAAAGGTTAGCCATGTGCAAAACGGAAAGGTTAGCCATGTGCAAAACGGAAAGGTTAGCCATGTGCAAAACGGAAAGGTTAGCCATGTGCAAAACGGAAAGGTTAGCCATGTGCAAAACGGAAAGGTTAGCCATGTGCAAAATGGAAAGGTTAGCCATGTGCAAAACGGAAAGGTTAGCTATGTGCAAAGCAGAAAGGTTAGACATGTGCAAAACGGAAAGGTTAGCCACGTGCAAAACGGAAAGGTTAGCCATGTGCAAAGCGGAAAGGTTAGCCATGTGCAAAGCAGAAAGGTTAGCCATGTGCAAAGCGGAAAGGTTAGCCATGTGCAAAGCGGAAAGGTTAGCCATGTGCAAAGCGGAAAGGTTAGCCATGTGCAAAGCGGAAAGGTTAGCCATGTGCAAAATGGAAAGGTTAGCCATGTGCAAAACGGAAAGGTTAGCCATGTGCAAAACGGAAAGGTTAGCCATGTGCAAAGCGGAAAGGTTAGCCATGTGCAAAATGGAAAGGTTAGCCATGTGCAAAACGGAAAGGTTAGCCATGTGCAAAACGGAAAGGTTAGCCATGTGCAAAACGGAAAGGTTAGCCATGTGCAAAACGGAAAGGTTAGCCATGTGCAAAAGGGAAAGGTTAGCCATGTGCAAAACGGAAAGGTTAGCTATGTGCAAAGCAGAAAGGTTAGCCATGTGCAAAACGGAAAGGTTAGCCATGTGCAAAACGGAAAGGTTAGCCATGTGCAAAACGGAAAGGTTAGCCATGTGCAAAGTGAAGAGGTAATGGTGTCCAATAGGAAAAAAGACATCTGTGATTATGATACAATTTCTGACCGTGGGACAGGAGCTTACAGGAACAGGCTGACTGAGCCCTGTCCCTCTCTGGGCATCTCTGCATACACACAAACAAGATACAGACCTCATTTCCACAGTCTATTTATTCCCCAGCCAGCCAGCCAGCGGTGCCATCTCTGAGCAGCCAGGACGGAGACGTGACACTGCCAGGGTTGAGGCGGCGGGCGCTCAGCCTCTCATATATTCACCACTTCTTCTATTCACCTCTGACTCACCGACTTTCCCTGTTTTTCAGCTTCCTTTCTTTTCCTTCCACTATATACAGGAAGCAGATTGTCTTCAATAATAGGACAGAGTGACAGTGGTGGACTGAGGAGGTAGCCTGACTCTGAGACAACCAGACAAGGTACTGGGGAGGTAGCCTGGTCCCAGATCTGACTCTGAGACAACCAGACAGGGGACTGAGGAGGTAGCCTGATCCCAGATCTCACTCTGAGACAACCAGACAGGGGACTGAGGAGGTAGCCTGGTCCCAGAGCTATATGCTTTAGCCACAACCATTGTAATATTGTATGTACACATAACACATCTATACATATGGGAGGGAATGACAATGATAGTCACAATGATATTCTGGCATGACAATGGAAGTATTTTAAATTCTTATTCTGAGGAGATTTGGGACCAGGCTATCTTCCCAGTCTTTTTGGAAGGGGACTGGAGACAAGTCCTCTCCTCTCTGGGGTGAGAAGGGTGGGATGACAGTTCAATTGATTTCTGTAGCGCTATATGCAAATGAAGTCAATGAGGCACACGTCAGTGGGTGTGTGAGATAACACAGATCCATTACCACATAGTGCAGCACACACAGGCCTACTGGGATCACCCAGACTCAGTTTCATATCATTACACAAAAAGTTGACAACCATAAATAGACATTATAAACAAGTGCATAACATTCTAACCCACTACTCCGTGTGACAATACATTCACAGTAGGCTATAACACAACACATTGTAAAGATGACTGAATGTCGACTTTTTCACAATTACTGTATGGATTATAGCACCACTTCAAGGATGATGTCTTTTGGATGCTCATTTTCCCTCCGGCAGAGTGAACGTTCCGTAAAGGCTGGTTTAGGAGGAGAAACCCCCAAATGGTCCTTAGACAGTGGTAGTGGATAGTACATTTGAGACAAGGGATTTGAGACATATGAACTACATGAAAAGAATAGGCAAAAAAGGCATCCAACTGCTTAGCAAACCACATGGAAACAATTGCTGTGTGTGTAGCCAAAACCTCCTAGTCATTTTAATGTATTCATTTGGCTGGAGGAGAGGTTGAATGTTCCTACACAGATTGGTGGGGAGAGTAGAGGGCAGTGCCAGTGACCACTGAGGTGTAGATAACACAGTGGTCTGGAAGGATGTCACAAGCTGAGCACTGTGGTTTTGTCCTCTTGTCCTGCAGACCAGGGTGGCAACAACCCAGCAGGTTGAGACAAGCAACAGCTGCAAGCCTGGAACCCAGCCCATTGGTTAAAACAACACTGTTGATATGCACATATCTCCACCTAGTCAAACTGTTGACAGAGAGATGGGCAATAACATCCTGACCTGTCATTTATTCATTCACTTTTTGGTCTTCCGGTTGTCATGACTTGGCCCTCTGGGTATTTCAAGTGCCTTCCCCCTCTCTCCCTCTTACACCCAGGTTCTGTTATCTCAGGGCGTAAATTCCTGGAGGAGACTCTCTCCCTCATGCAGTATAGAAAGAGAAATCTTCACAGTAGAACAAAGGAACTTCTTCTACATCACAGAACTTGAGAACTGAACAATGTCCATGTTTTGGAGAATGTGTAAACAGTATGTGGAGAATCCAGCTCTGACCGGTCCATTTTGTTAAACTTCACTAGGGTAGGGGGCACTATTTTCACTTCTGGATGAAAAGTGTGCCCAAAGTAAACTGCCTGCTACTCAGGCCCAGAAGCTAGGATATGCATATAATTGGTAGATTTGGATAGAAAACACTCAACAGTTTCCAAAACTGTTAAAATACTGTCTGTGACAGAACTGATTTGGCAGGTGAAAACCTGAGAAAAATCCATCCAGGAAGTGGGATTTCTTTATTTTTGTAGTTTTCTATTGAATGCCATTACAGTATCCATTGACTTAGGACTCATATTGCACTTCCTATTGTTTCCACTAGATGTCAACAGTATTTAGAAATTGTTTCAGGCTTGTATTCTGAAAAATGAGGGAGTAAGACCTCTCTGAATGAGTGGACACTACAGTGTCTGAGCTTTTTCATACGCGCGACTGAGAGTGCGCCTTTCTTGATTACCTTTTATATTGACAACAACGTTGAACGGTTGAAATATTATTGATTATTATGACTAAAAACAACATGAGGATGGATTATAAACATCGTTTGACATGTTTCTACGAACTTTGTGGATACTATTTAGATTTTTTGTCTGCCTGTTGTGACTGCGTTTGAGCCTGTGTCATACTGAACAAAACGCGCAAACAAAATGGAGGTTTTTGGATATAAACATGGACTTTATCGAACAAAACAAACATTTATTGAGTAAATGGGAGTCTTGTGAATGCAAACATATTAAGATCATCAAAGGTAAGTGATTAATATTATCACTATTTCTGACTTGTGTAACTCCTCTACTTGACTTGTTACTGTTTGTACCGTCTGCTGGGCGCTGTTCTCAGATAATCGCATGGTATGCTTTCGCCGTAAAGCCTTTTTGAAATCTGACAACGGTTGGATTAACAAGAAGTTAATCTTTAAACCGATGTATAACACTTGTATGTTTTATGAATTTTTATAATGAGTATTTCTGTTTTTGAATTTGGCGCTCTGCAATTTCACTATGTTGGCCAGGTGGGACGCTACCGTCCCACGTACCCTAGTGAAGTTAATGTTTGTGACCTCATTGAGAGACAATAGAGCCACATTACCATAACTCTGTTTATACAAGAGTATAAAATGAATGAGTAAAGATGAAACTATTTGTTAAATTATGTAATGTGATTTTAAACTGTTTAATGAAAGAGAATCCAATTCCCTTTAAAGTTAACTAAGTCATTGGCCCGTCCCATGAGCACAGACATTGATCTGGCATCATGGGACAGCCTTTTCTGCTGTTCCGAATAAAAAACCCACCTAGAGAAATCATCTTGAGACCATGCGTACCTCGATTACCGAGAGGGTTAAGGTTTGAGGAGAGACCATGCATTCCTCTGTAATCTGAGGAAGCTAAGGTTGTAACAGTTGTTGAATTCCTAACCAAACCGTGTGGAGCATTGGCTACACTGGTGGAAATCGTTAAACTCTGAGACTATCGATACCGACAGAATAAGAGCAAATCTTCGATACTAATTACTAGTCTGCAGCTAGAATTTATGTCGACCTGGAATGCGAAGACCGACAACCGCCGAAACATCTATTCTATAAGAACATTTCTGAATGGGACTCTGAAGTATCCATTCTAACCACGAAAGACTCCAGGGACACAAAGAGAAGTTCGGATGAACTTTCCAACAGAAAGACGGACGATTCCAACAGAGATCCCGACGACACACTGATCGTAAATATATATATATATTGATTGCAATTATTCCCGTTATGAGTGAGCGTTCATGTGCAAAGGATTAGTATTTCTATCAATATAGTTATCAACTGTGTAGTGTCTTTTGCGCCCTTCCCAGTCCCTTTGTCTACCAAGCCGCCATACCGGTTTAGCCCACTAGGGCACATCCCCTATCATTTCCTTGTAACCATATCTACTTTGTTTGTTTGTTGATACATTTCTGTGATCATTTAGTTAGTTAATAAATAAATGATTGAGACAATTGATGTATGGATGATTCATAGTGAAGGCTGGGTTCGTGCAGATAACCAACAATTTACGACGTTTGGAATGAGACTAACGTGAGGTAAAGAATAATTCATTAATTAGAACACTAATTGATCAGATATAAAAATATCTGAAAAGTAGGAAAATTATAACTTTGTAATCTGAAGATTTTTCTTGGTGCCCCGACTTGCCTGTTAATTACATTTACATGATTAGTTTAAACACGTAATAATAATTACAGAGAATTGATTTGATAAAATAACAGTGTTCACTTTAATGATGCTAAAGACACGACACGGCCTTCCATTGATTGATTGATTCATTTGACAGATTCCAATCTGTCTCTTTCCTCTCCTTTTTTATTTGGATGAAGGGATGCAGAAAACCAATCCCACACAGATAGCAGAGGGAATGAGCAGAGTGCTGGACCGGACACTGATTCAGGAGGAGCTGACAGGACCCTGATTCAGGAGGAGCTGACAGGACCCTGATTCAGGAGGAGCTGACAGGACCCTGATTCAGGAGGAGCTGACAGGACCCTGATTCAGGAGGAGCTGACAGGACCCTGATTCAGGAGGAGCTGACAGGACCCTGATTCAGGAGGAGCTGACAGGACCCTGATTCAGGAGGAGCTGACAGGGCCCTGATTCAGGAGGAGCTGACAGGACACTTCCCAGGATGCTCCACTCTAGTGACAGTCAAATTGGCTGGACTCACTGTTCCCAGATCCCAGATCTGACTCTGAGACAACCAGACAGGGGACTGAGGAGGTAGCCTGGTCCCAGATCTGACTCTGAGACAACCAGACAGGGGACTGAGGAGGTAGCCTGGTCCCAGAGCTATATGCTTTAGCCACAACCATTGTAATATTGTATGTACACATAACACATCTATACATATGGGAGGGAATGACAATGATGGTCACAATGATATTCTGGCATGACAATGGAAGTATTTTAAATTCTTATTCTGAGGAGATTTGGGACCAGGCTATCTTCCCAGTCTTTTTGGAAGGGGACTGGAGACAAGTCCTCTCCTTTCTGGGGTGAGAAGGGTGGGATGACAGTTCAATTGATTTCTGTAGCGCTATATGCAAATGAAGTCAATGAGGCACACGTCAGTGGGTGTGTGAGATAACACAGATCCATTACCACATAGTGCAGCACACACACACACACAGGCCTACTGGGATCACCCAGACTCAGTTTCATATCATTACACAAAAAGTTGACAACCATAAATAGACATTATAAACAAGTGCATAACATTCTAACCCACTACTCCGTGTGACAATACATTCACAGTAGGCTATAACACAACACATTGTAAAGATGACTGAATGTCGACTTTTTCACAATTACTGTATGGATTATAGCACCACTTCAAGGATGATGTCTTTTGGGTGCTCATTTTCCCTCCGGCAGAGTGAACGTTCTGTAAAGGCTGGTTTAGGAGGAGAAACCCCCAAATGGTCCGTTAGATAAGAAGCTCCTAAGTGATATCCAGGTGATTTCCCTTTCACCTTTTTAAAGGGCTGATCAAAGACACCGTTAAGATGCTGTCATTAGAAGCTGTCCTCTAATTTCCCTACATTGATTCCAGAGTCTCCTTTACACTCTCACTTTGAGAGGGCTGACTGGGGCTCAATTTTCACTTTGTTACAATGGCATTGGCCATTTACCAAGTCCAGTGTGCAGCGTGGTATCTAGTTCAGCATGAGGATGGAATGCAGGACTTTATGACCTTGAAGCACGTTACAACCAGCACGTTACAACCATGTTACAACCAGCACGTTACAACCATGTTACAACCAGTACGTTACAACCATGTTACAACTAGCACATTACAACCATGTTACAACCATGTTACAACCAGTACGTTACAACCATGTTACAACCATGTTACAACCAGCACGTTACAACCATGTTACAACCAGCACGTTACAACCATGTTACAACCAGCGCGTTACAACCCTGTTACAACTAGCACATTACAACCCTGTTACAACCATGTTACAACCAGCACGTTACAACCAGTACGTTACAACCATGTTACAACCAGCACATTACAACCATGTTACAACCAGCACATTACAACCATGTTACAACCATGTTACAACCAGCACGTCACAACCAGCATGTTACAAACATGTTACAACCAGCACGTTACAACCATGTTACAACCAGCATGTTACAACCAGCGCGTTACAACCAGCACGGTACAACCAGCACGTTACAACCAGCACGTTACAACCATGTTACAACCAGCACGTTACAACCAGCACTTTACAACCATCATGTTACAACCATGTTACAACCAGCACGTTACAACCAGCACGTTACAACCAGCACGTTACAACAACTATGTTACAACCAGCACGTTACAACCAGCACGTTACAACCATGTTACAACCAGCACGTTACAACCAGCACGTTACAACCATGTTACAACCAGCACGTTACAACCAGCACGTTACAACCATGTTACAACAACCATGTTACAACCAGCACGTTACAACCATGTTACAACCATGTTACAACCAGCATGTTACAACCAGCGCGTTACAACCAGCACGGTACAACCAGCACGTTACAACCAGCACGTTACAACCATGTTACAACCAGCACGTTACAACCAGCACTTTACAACCATCATGTTACAACCATGTTACAACCAGCACGTTACAACCAGCACGTTACAACCAGCACGTTACAACAACTATGTTACAACCAGCACGTTACAACCAGCACGTTACAACCATGTTACAACCAGCACGTTACAACCAGCACGTTACAACCATGTTACAACCAGCACGTTACAACCAGCACGTTACAACCATGTTACAACAACCATGTTACAACCAGCACGTTACAACCATGTTACAACCATGTTACAACCAGCATGTTACAACCAGCACTTTACAACCAGCACGTTACAACCATGTTACAACCAGCACGTTACAACCAGCACGTTACAACAACCACGTTACAACCAGCACGTTACAACCAGCACGTTACAACCATGTTACAACCAGCACGTTACAACCAGCACGTTACAACCATGTTACAACCAGCACGTTACAACCATGTTACAACCATGTTAGAACCAGCACGTTACAACCATGTTACAACCAGCACGTTACAACCATGTTACAACCAGCACGTTACAACCAGCACGTTACAACCATGTTACAACCAGCACGTTACAACCAGCACGTTACAACCATGTTACAACCAGCACGTTACAACCATGTTACAACCAGCACATTACAACCATGTTACAACCAGCACGTTACAACCATGTTACAACCAGCGCGTCACAACCATGTTACAACCATGTTACAACCAGCACATTACAACCATGTTACAACCATTTTACAACCAGCACGTTACAACCATGTTACAACCATGTTACAACCAGCACGTTGCAACCATGTTACAACCAGCACATTACAACCATGTTGCAACCATGTTACAACCAGCACGTTACAACCAGCACGTTACAACCATGTTACAACCAGCACATTACAACCATGTTACAACCATGTTACAACCATGTTACAACCAGCACGTTACAAACAGCATTTTACAACCAGCATGTTACAACATACAACCATGTTACAATAGAAATGCAGCCCAAACAGACAGAAATAATCCACTTCTCCAAAACACTCCAACCTTTGTTAGAGGACAAACAGTTTCAAGATGTGCTCTTCCCTACAACCACCACCACATCCTCCATGCACACACACACACACACACACACACACACACACACACACACACACACACACACACACACACACACGAGAGGGGAGGGTTGTGGTGGTGTCTGGCTGCCAGGGAGGGTTGTGGTGTGGTGGTGTCTAGCTGCCAGGGAGGGTTGTGTTGTGGTGGTGGTGTTTGGCTGCAGGGAGGGTTGTGGTGGTGTCTGGCTGCCAGGGAGTGTTGTGGTGTGGTGGTGTCTGGCTTCAGGGAGGGTTGTGGTGTGGTGGTGTCTTTTTGCCACGGAGGGTTGTGGTGTGGTGGTGTCTGGCTGCAGGGAGGGTTGTGGTGTGGTGGTGTATGGCTGCCAGGGGAGGGTTGTGGTGGTGTCTGGCTGCCAGGGGAGGGTTGTGGTGGTGTCTGGCTGCCAGGGGAGGGTTGTGGTGGTGTCTGGCTGCCAGGGAGGGTTGTGGTGTGGTGGTGTCTGGCTGCCAGGGAGAGCTGTGGTGTGGTGGTGTCTGGCTGCCAGGGGAGGGTTGTGGTGGTGTCTGGCTGCCAGGGAGGGTTGTGGTGTGGTGGTGTCTGGCTGCCAGGGGAGGGTTGTGGTGTGGTGGTGTCTGGCTGCCAGGATCAGGCTTAGTAGGTACTGCAAACAATCACAACCCCTTTGCATATATATGAGTTACACTCTATTATAACAACCCAACCAGGAAGACTACTGAAGACTGCTCCGCCTAAGGATCTGAATATAAATTCACTCTCCAGACAGACACAGAGACAGACACTGAGACAGACAGAGGCCGAGGGGAGGGGGATACATACTGAACCTAGAGAGAATGAAACTGTACAGAAACACTGCAACATTGATGGCACCTTCACCAGAGGTGGACACAGTTACTTTTGCCAAGAGTGGGACAGTGATGAATGCACTAATTGTAAGCCTCTCTGGATAAGAGTGTCTGCTAAATGACTAGAATGTAAATTAGAATGGAGATGAAGAGAGAGAGAAAAGGGGGGGAAAGATGACCCTTCTTCTGGTCTGCTCAGGGATATCATCACACAAAAGCCATATTAGTCATCCAAATTTAACGCACCAATCTGAAAGTTCAACGTATTCATTTAGCCGTTATCATGCATCAAATGAAAATAAGTTCAACACTGCAAGTTAGCTCCTCTTCAGTGAACCCAGATCGCGTCAGCTGAAAGCTGTGAGAGAATTAACTACCTGCAGGATCACGTCAGTTAGGCTGGAAGCTGTGAGAGAATTAACTACCTGCAGGATCGCGTCAGCTGGAAGCTGTGAGAGAATTAACTACCTGCAGGATCGTGTCAGTTAAGCTGGAAGCTGTGAGAGAATTAACTACCTGCAGGATCACGTCAGCTAGGCTGGAAGCTGTGAGAGAATTAACTACCTGCAGGATCACGTCAGTTAGGCTGGAAGCTGTGAGAGAATTAACTACCTGCAGGATCGCGTCAGCTGGAAGCTGTGAGAGAATTAACTACCTGCAGGATCGCGTCAGTTAAGCTGGAAGCTGTGAGAGAATTAACTACCTGCAGGATCACGTCAGCTAGGCTGGAAGCTGTGAGAGAATTAACTACCTGCAGGATCACGTCAGCTAGGCTGGAAGCTGTGAGATCATTAACTACCTGCAGGATCATGTCAGCTAGGCTGGAAGCTGTGAGAGAATGAACTACCTGCAGGATCACGTCAGCTAGGCTGGAAGCTGTGAGAGAATGAACTACCTGCAGGATCACGTCAGCTAGGCTGGAAGCTGTGAGAGAATTAACTACCTGCAGGATCGCGTCAGCTAAACTGGAAGCTGTGAGAGAATTAACTACCTGCAGGATCGCGTCAGCTAAACTGGAAGCTGTGAGAGAATTAACTACCTGCAGGATCGCGTCAGCTAAACTGGAAGCTGTGAGAGAATTAACTACCTGCAGGATCACGTCAGCTAGGCTGGAAGCTGTGAGAGAATTAACTACCTGCAGGATCGCGTCAGCTAAACTGGAAGCTGTGAGAGAATTAACTACCTGCAGGATCGCATCAGTTAAGCTGGAAGCTGTGAGAGAATTAACTACCTGCAGGATCACGTCAGCTAGGCTGGAAGCTGTGAGAGAATTAACTACCTGCAGGATCACGTCAGCTAGGCTGGAAGCTGTGAGATCATTAACTACCTGCAGGATCACGTCAGCTAGGCTGGAAGCTGTGAGAGAATTAACTACCTGCAGGATCACGTCAGCTAGGCTGGAAGCTGTGAGAGAATTAACTACCTGCAGGATCACGTCAGCTAGGCTGGAAGCTGTGAGAGAATTAACTACCTGCAGGATCACGTCAGCTAGGCTGGAAGCTGTGAGAGAATTAACTACCTGCAGGATCACGTCAGCTAGGCTGGAAGCTGTGAGAGAATTAACCACCTGCAGGTTTACCATTGAAATCCTCATCTTTCTTCTCGAATCCGAAGATAGATATCGTTTTTGAGACATGACATATTATTTTAATATTTTAATATACGCTTTTCATATTAATGCGGAATTCCAGTTATTTTTCCAAAAAACAAACATATCTCTGTAAAATGTCAACGAAGCACTGAGCATACCGCAAGCATTTTATTTTCAAAGCCTTTTACATTTCATTCAGCTCGTGTCATGCTAATTGAGTTTTTTTGCGACCCGCAGAAACAACTTTGAAGACGACCACCACATGTAAAATCCTCAAAAGTTGCTGTGAGAAAGCTGCACCGCTCTGTCAACAGAGCTCGGTGCTTATTATCGGATGTTACAAAAATCAGACTTTTTGGATGTACTGTTAATAAAATGTTAGTGAAAGACTGATAAACATGTATTTTATAACAGAAGTGGATGTGACAAGTCACGCTTTTCAATCTACTCATGTGACCTGACACACACACTCTCTTTACAGTAAGATGCTAAATGACTGGTGAAAGAGTGGAATCTATAGGTGAAGCTCTTTACAGTAAGATGCTAAATGACAGGTGAAATAGTGGAATCTATAGGGGAAGCTCTTTACAGTAAGATGCTAAATGACAGGTGAAATAGTGGAATCTATAGGGGAAGCTCTTTACAGTAAGATGCTAAATGACAGGTGAAATAGTGGAATCTATAGGGGAAGCTCTTTACAGTAAGATGCTAAATGACAGGTGAAATAGTGGAATCTATAGGGGAAGCTCTTTACAGTAAGATGCTAAATGACAGGTGAAATAGTGGAATCTATAGGTGAAGCTCTTTACAGTAAGACGCTAAATGACAGGTGAAATTGTGGAATCTATAGGGGAAGCTCTTTACAGTAAGATGCTAAATGACAGGTGAAATAGTGGAATCTATAGGGGAAGCTCTTTACAGTAAGATGCTAAATGACAGGTGAAATAGTGGAATATATAGGGGAAGCTCTTTACAGTAAGATGCTAAATGACAGGTGAAATAGTGGAATCTATAGGGGAAGCTCTTTACAGTAAGATGCTAAATGACAGGTGAAATAGTGGAATCTATAGGTGAAGCTCTTTACAGTAAGATGCTAAATGACAGGTGAAATAGTGGAATCTATAGGGGAAGCTCTTTACAGTAAGATGCTAAATGACAGGTGAAATAGTGGAATCTATAGGTGAAGCTCTTTACAGTAAGATGCTAAATGACAGGTGAAATAGTGGAATCTATAGGGGAAGCTCTTTACAGTAAGATGCTAAATGACAGGTGAAATAGTGGAATCTATAGGGGAAGCTCTTTACAGTAAGATGCTAAATGGCAGGTGAAATAGTGGAATCTATAGGGGAAGCTCTTTACAGTAAGATGCTAAATGACAGGTGAAATAGTGGAATCTATAGGGGAAGCTCTTTACAGTAAGATGCTAAATGACAGGTGAAATAGTGGAATCTATAGGGGAAGCTCTTTACAGTAAGATGCTAAATGACAGGTGAAATAGTGGAATCTATAGGTGAAGCTCTTTACAGTAAGACGCTAAATGACAGGTGAAATTGTGGAATCTATAGGGGAAGCTCTTTACAGTAAGATGCTAAATGACAGGTGAAATAGTGGAATCTATAGGGGAAGCTCTTTACAGTAAGATGCTAAATGACAGGTGAAATAGTGGAATATATAGGGGAAGCTCTTTACAGTAAGATGCTAAATGACAGGTGAAATAGTGGAATCTATAGGGGAAGCTCTTTACAGTAAGATGCTAAATGACAGGTGAAATAGTGGAATCTATAGGTGAAGCTCTTTACAGTAAGATGCTAAATGACAGGTGAAATAGTGGAATCTATAGGGGAAGCTCTTTACAGTAAGATGCTAAATGACAGGTGAAATAGTGGAATCTATAGGGGAAGCTCTTTACAGTAAGATGCTAAATGACAGGTGAAATAGTGGAATCTATAGGGGAAGCTCTTTACAGTAAGATGCTAAATGACAGGTGAAATAGTGGAATCTATAGGGGAAGCTCTTTACAGTAAGATGCTAAATGGCAGGTGAAATAGTGGAATCTATAGGGGAAGCTCTTTACAGTAAGATGCTAAATGACAGGTGAAATAGTGGAATCTATAGGGGAAGCTCTTTACAGTAAGATGCTAAATGACAGGTGAAATAGTGGAATCTATAGGTGAAGCTCTTTACAGTAAGATGCTAAATGACAGGTGAAATAGTGGAATCTATAGGGGAAGCTCTTTACAGTAAGATGCTAAATGACAGGTGAAATAGTGGAATCTATAGGTGAAGCTCTTTACAGTAAGATGCTAAATGACAGGTGAAATAGTGGAATCTATAGGGGAAGCTCTTTACAGTAAGATGCTAAATGACAGGTGAAATAGTGGAATCTATAGGGGAAGCTCTTTACAGTAAGATGCTAAATGACAGGTGAAATAGTGGGATCTATAGGTGAAGCTCTTTACAGTAAGATGCTAAATGACAGGTGAAATAGTGGGATCTATAGGTGAAGCTCTTTACAGTAAGATGCTAAATGACAGGTGAAATAGTGGGATCTATAACAGGAACCCCTCTGAAGACCTGACACACAGTTCAGAGCATGAGATACTCAAGTCAGACAGTACAGAGAGATAAGGGTTTTTGATGTAGGAAGACAGACAGATACAGGATGTAGAAGGACTTCATTGCCAGGGTAAAGGGTAGAGAGAACAGAGAAGGTAGAAGGACTGTGTCTGTCTGTCTGTGTGAGTGAGTGAAGTAGAGGGAGAGTGCTTGGACCATGTTAGTTTGTTGGTGATGTGGACACCAAGGAACTTGATCCTCAAAAGGTTCTACAGCTGCACCGTGGAGAGCATCACTGCCTGGTATGGCAACTGCTCAGCCTCTGACCGCAAGGCACTACAGAGGGTAATGCGAACGGCCCAGTACACACGAGACGAGACCCGTAATCATTTGCGCAATCCACAATGGCACGAAAGCTAAAACACCCAGCGCAGGTACTCACACCACCAACGGACATAGTAACAATAATCGACAGCCCAATGGAAACCAAAGGGCACTCGTATACAAGTACTAATCAGTGGGAACAGGGGACAGGTGTAACGAAAGTTCCGGAGGGATCCGTGACTGAGAAAGCCAGAGAAAGGGAGAGAAAGCGTTAGAGTGAGAGAGATTTATGTTATATGTTTATTTATTTTCCCTTTTGTACTTTAACTATTTGTACATCACTACAACACTGTATATAGACATAATATGACATTTGAAATGTCCTTATTCTTTTGGAACTTGTGTGAGTGTAATGTTTACTGTTAATTTGTATTGTTCATTTCACTTTTGTTTATTATCTACTTCACTTGCTTTGGCAATGTTAGCATATGTTTCCCATACCAATAAAGCCCTTATTTTAAAAAATTTAATTTAATTGAGAGCGGGGGGGAGAGAGAGAGAGCGGGAGAGAGAGAGAGATCCCAGGGGACTACTGGGACAGGGTAGCAGGGTGAACAGGGGACTCTCCTGGGACAGGGTGGCAGGGTGAACAGGGGACTCTCCTGGGACAGGGTGGCAGGGTGAACAGGGGACTCTCCTGGGACTGGGTGAACAGGGGACTCTCCTGGGACTGGGTGAACAGGGGACTCTCCTGGGACTGGGTAGCAGGGTGAACAGGGGACTCTCCTGGGACAGGGTGGCAGGGTGAACAGGGGACTCTCCTGGGACTGGGTGAACAGGGGACTCTCCTGGGACTGGGTAGCAGGGTGAACAGGGGACTCTCCTGGGACAGGGTGAACAGGGGACTCTCCTGGGATAGGGTGGCAGGGTGAACAGGGGACTCTCCTGGGACAGGGTAGCAGGGTGAACAGGGGACTCTCCTGGGACAATGTAGCAGGGAACTCACCTGGGACAGAGTAGCAGGGAGAGTTTAGAGGTGGGATAGAGGTGTGTGGGGGTATTAGATGTGGGAAGGTGGGTGTTTATGCACCCAGCGGGCCTGGTGAGAGATATGAAGGTCACAACATCCTGTTGCTTCACACAAACCACAGCAAGGGAACACACTGCCCTCATTCGAGAGAGAGAGAGAGAGAGAGAGTGTGTGTTTCTGAACCTCTAGAGCTGTGTGTGGTTCCGTAGATCAGCCTTTCCCTGCTCTTTACACAACACATTCATTAGAGAATCCTCCTCCAATCATTTTATATTTTCATCCCCTTCTCTGTCTCACTAACCATGTTACACTGTTCCTGATGTATACCGAGGACATACCACCCGCCAGCCCGCCTGAAGGCAAATTGATAATTGAAAAGATCCATAATAAATCACTCATAATCACTCATTGAGCACTGGCAGAGTTCATAGACAGAGCACAGAACCCCTTCGAAGCAGAGTTCCAGTGTCAAATAGCACCCTATTCCCTGTATAGTGAAAGTGCACTCATTTTCTCTGGTCTAAGTAATGTACTATATGGAGAAAAGGATACCAACCCCATACCGTGCACTCATTTTGTCTGGTCAAAAGGAGTGCACTATATGGGGAATAGTGTGTTAATTCAGACAGAACCACAGTACTATGATCTCTGGTTTATTTGTGTGGAGCAGAGAGGGAAGTGGAGAGAGAAGAGCAGAGAGGAGAGAGAAGAGAGGAGAGGAGAGAGGAGAGAGAAGAGAGGAGAGAGGAGAGAGAAGAGCAGAGAGGAGAGAGGAAAGAGGAGAGAGCAGAGAGGAGAGAGCAGAGAGGAGAGAGAAGAGCAGAGAGCAGAGAGGAGAGAGGAGAGAGCAGAGAGGAGAGAGAAGACGAGAGAGGAGAGAGCAGAGAGGAGAGAGGAGAGAGCAGAGAGGAGAGAGAAGAGCAGAGAGGAGAGAGGAGAGAGCAGAGAGGAGAGAGAAGAGCAGAGAGGAGAGAGCAGAGAGGAGAGAGAAGAGCAGAGAGGAGAGAGGGAAGAGCAGAGAGGAGAGAGGAGAGCAGAGAGGAGAGAGGAGAGAGCAGAGAGAAGAGCAGAGAGCAGAGAGCAGAGGAGAGAGCAGAGAGGAGAGAGAAGAGCAGAGAGGAGAGAGGAGAGGAGAGAGCAGAGAGGAGAGAGGAGAGAGAAGAGCAGAGAGGAGAGAGGAGAGAGAAGAGAAGAGCAGAGAGGAGAGAGAAGAGCAGAGAGGAGAAAGAAGAGCAGAGAGGAGAGGGAAGAGCAGAGAGGAGAGAGAAGAGCAGAGAGGAGAGAGAAGAGCAGAGAGGAGAGAGAAGAGAGAAGAGCAGAGAGGAGAGAGAAGAGCAGAGAGGAGAGAGAAGAGCAGAGAGGAGAGGGAAGAGCAGAGAGGAGAGAGAAGAGCAGAGAGGAGAGAGAAGAGCAGAGAGGAGAGAGAAGAGCAGAGAGGAGAGAGGAGAGAGCAGAGAGGAGAGAGAAGAGCAGAGAGGAAAGGGGTGAGGGGAGAGGGGATAGGGCCCTTAGAAACCGACCACATAGCTTGGGTACTGTATCGTCATCCTCTGTAACCGTTATCAACCACGTGACCTTTACATCTCTATGGAAACCATCCCAGCAGGGCTCCAGCCAATCACAGGACCCCATGAGGGTGGCACGGTGAAATCAACACAGTGACACACTAAGACAGCTTGTATGACCTCTGACATCAAAGGAAGTGAAATGAAAATGGCTCCGTCCTTGAGCCAAGGAAAAGGAACAGGTCAGTGATAACAGCATATCTCATTGACCGCAAGGCACTACAGAGGGTAATGCGAACGGCCCAGTACATCACTGAGGCCAAGGACCTCTATTCCAGGTGGTGTCAGAGGAAGGCCCTAAAAATTGTCAAAGACTCCAGCCACACTAGTCATAGACTGTTCTCTCTGCTTCCGCACGGCAAGCGGTACCGGAGCACCAAGTCTAGGTCCATGAGGCTTCTAAACAGCTTCTACCCCCAAGCCATAAGGCTCCTGATCATCTAGTCAAATGACTACCCAGACTATTTGCATGTCCCACACTATAAAACCATGTAAGACTCAACGTATTCGGACACAGCCTCTGTGCCTTAAAAACACAGAGATAAAGACGGGAAAACCAACTCACATTCCTTTACTGTAAATTATATCCTGCTGAATATGTTGAAGCACTGGGGAGTCTGGGGGATTGAAGGTGAGGATCAATATATAGCTCTTTTAGTAGCGCACATACACACACACACACACACACACACACACACACACACACCCACACACACACACACACACACACACACACTCACACACACACACACAAACACACGCACACACACACATACACACACAAACACACACACACACAAACACACACACACATAAAAAAACACACACACACACAAACACACACATACACATGCACACACAAACACACACACACACCTTGACTGGGCTGGCGGGCTAGAAAATGCTGCCTGCAAGCTGAGCGTCATCCAATACATTTAACTAGTCACACACCCAAAGTCTGAAAATGCTGCCTGCAAGCTGAGCATCATCCTATACATTTAACCAGAGTCACACCCCAAGTCTGCAAACAACGACACGAAGGGTGGACAAGATGTCCCTCTTGTGAGGTGACATACGGCCGTTTATGAGATTAATGTCCATCATGAGGGTAGATCTAATCATGGTGACATCTATTGTGGTAATACCAATCAATACTGAGGAGAGGTCAATCACCAATCATGATATCACTTTATTCAAAACGTATTAATATCCTTGATTCATTATAGCGATAATCAATCTGGTCGACGACCCACCCCTAAATGATTAGTTGAGAGCCCAATGAGCGGATTTGAGCCACAGCATTTTATAGCAAAGTACATCCTCCTGAATGTTCATGACAAACAACAGATGTATGGAATGGGTCACAAGATTAGGATTTGTATGAAAGATACTAATAATTCACAGCAGACAGTATCTGCTGTAAAGACTGTTCTCATTGTGTAGAAACCAGGGTCTAGCCCCCAAAACAAGGTTTTTTCTCATAATTATCCATACCGGAGCCATCTCTCCCTGTTACTTTCCAGTCAAACCGGAGCCATCTCTCCCTGGTACCTTCCAGTCAAACCGGAGCAATCTCTTCCTGGTACCTTCCAGTCAAACTGGAGCAATCTCTTTCCCATGAATAGAATGTGGCCCAAAGCATTGTAAATCTTCTGTCAGCATTAAGCCCCAGAGGCCCACTCTCAGTTCACACAGACACAATAGAGCTCTAAGAACCCCCTATTCTGATGCAATAACAGTATTATAAAATAATCTTGTAATTTTACCCACAACACACCCACTTCATCTCCATCCATCCACCCATCTAGACACAAACCCAATCACAGATGCCTAGAGGAAACGTCAAGGCTACTGAGTTATAGGCTCCCGAGTGACGCAGCGGTCTAAGGCACTGCAACTCAGTGCACGGGGTGTCACTACAATCCCTGGTTTGATTCCAGGTTGTATCACATCTGGCCATGATTGGGAGTCCAATAGGGCAGCGAAACAATTGGCCCAGTGTCATCCGGGGTAGGCCGTAATTATAAATAAGAATTTGTTCTTAACTGACTTGCCTAGTTAAATGATATATATTGTTTTCAACCCTGGGGAATTCTGACAGACAAACAAAGTCTCTGGAGTTCTAGATAGGATTTCTTAGAGAAAACACCTTCATCTCCCTGCACTCTCATTAATGTTTTATGCCTTAGGAAGACAGTCCGTCTAGGTTGGTCTGGCGCTTTAGGAACCCCTTTGCCTAAGTAATGAGATGAAACATTACCACAGACTTTTAGTTTAATATTAAACGTTGTAAATTATGTACATGTAGATAGAACGTCAGCTCAGTTCACATATTAATAAAACAGCAGGACCTGTGAGCACAGCTTGTTATGGAACTCTCTGAATGCGTCAGGTCATCTAGTTGTGTTGTGCATACAGTATATAGAGGAGTAGTGGTCGAAAGGCATTTTGCAAGTCTAACACATATGGTTCGATTCCCGCGGGGACGAGTACAAAAAAAGCACGAAAATGTATGCACTAACTACTGTAAGTCTGTCTGGATAAATCTGCTAAATGCTGCAATAGTCATCTTTTGACCCCACAAAAGTCCCACAGCTCTCTGCAACTTAAAGCAAAACTTTTCCAGATATCGAACTTTCAAAATGTACAGAAATACTCCCGGTATGATGCATTTTGCATCATATGACACAAAACGCAGCATCATATGATGAAAAATGCATCATACAGGGATGACTTCTGTAAAGCTACAGTGGGGCAAAAAAGTATTTAGTCAGCCACCAATTGTGCAAGTTCTCCCACTTAAAAAGATGAGAGAGGCCTGTAATTTTCATCATAGGTACACTTCAACTTTGACAGACAAAATTGTATGACTATGTCAACAATAGTGGACTTTTCCTTTAATACTATAATGAATCATTGATTGATTGAAGAAAACAAAAACACAATATAGAAGCAAAGTGCTCAAAGCCCTTTACATGACGTCTCTGCCTCATCCCTCATCCGCCACCAGTGTGTACCACCCACCTGGGTGATTCATAGATCCTCTAGCACATTGAAAAGCTGTATTCCAATGCAATCCATTTTCAATATGAAGCCCGCTCATTTCTACAATGCATCATGTCATTGAGATTGAACTGAACAACAGAGTTCTATCAATAACGGATCAGAACACTTTGTTAAGCCATTTATCCTTCAGTGAAGATGTAATATCTAGGCTAAACACAGTGTGAGCTGGCACACAAGCACAATTGAATAAGTGTCTGAAACTCAGACTCTGAATGGATGTACAGTAGAATGTCAGGGCAGTGTGAATTACCGGAGGTCCTAGTTCTGTGTGTATCTGTCCCTCTGTTTCCCCTGAATGGCCTTCACCAAGTCCCAAAACCTCCCCTCAGAAACCTAGAAGGATTGCATAGGTGTATCCTGGTAGGCTAGGTTCCCACCATATTGCCTAGACCCATTCTGATTCTGTCAGATCTCTAATCTTCCTGGATCTACTCTGTGTCTAGTGATGAGAGCCAGGGGCTGAATGTGACTTGTGTATACTGTGTGTTTTTTTAAGTAACCTTTATTTAACTAGGCAAGTCAGTTAAACCTCTACAGGCTAATGTGATTAGCATGAGGTTGTAAGTAACAAGAACATTTCCCAGGATATAGAAACATCTGATATTGGCAGAAAACTTAAATTCTTGTTAATCTAACTGCACTGTCCAAATTACAGTAGCTATTACAGTGAATGAATACCATGCTATTGTTTTAGGAGAGTGCACAGTTATGAACTTGAACATGTATTAATAAACCTATTAGGCACATTTGGGCAGTCTCGATACAACATTTTGAATAGAAATGCAATAGTTCATTGGATCAGTCTAAAACGGTGCACATACACTGCTGCCATCTAGTGGCCAAAATCTAAATTGCGCCTTGGCTGGAATAATACATGATGGCCTTTCTCTTGCAAAGATGATGGTACAACAACATCAACAAAAATGCATGTTTTTTTCTTTGTATTATCTTTTACCAGATCTAATGTGTGTTATTCTCCTACATTAATTGAACATTTCCACAAACTTCAAAGTGTTTCCTTTCAAATGGTATCAAAAATATGCATATCCTTGCTTCAGGTCCTGAGCTACAGGCAGTTAGATTTGGATATGTCATTTTAGGCGAACATTTAAAAAAAGGGTCCAATCCTTATTAAGAACAAATTCTTATATACAATGACGGCCTACACTGGCCAAACTCTGATGACGCTGGGCCAATTGTGCCCCGCCCTATGGGACTCCCAATCGCAGCCAGTTCTGATACAGCCTGGATTCGAACCAGGGTGTCTGTAGTGACGCCTCAAACGCTGAGATGCAGTGCCTTAGACCACTGTACCACTCAGGAGCAGTGCAGCTGGCTGCACTGCATGTATCTGAGATCCATCCAGCCCTCTTACTTGGCGTAAGACTCACGCCAACAGCTTCAGCATCTGGGTCTAATGATGATGAAGCACATGCATATGCTGTCCGGAGAGTAGGCTATTCATAATGTAGAACTGATGGCTACCATCACTCTCAATGTTAGGCTGGAACAATGTGTGTGTTCCAGTACAAGTGTCCACATAATGAGTTGTACAGTACAGAGATATTCAGCATACATGTTTGTGTCAGTACTGTAAGTGTAGGTGACAAATTCTGCAATGTTTTTGAGCGTAGGTTTTTCGAGTGTTTTATTTGGTATTTTGGTATTTTATTAGGATCCCCATTAGATGTTGCAAAAGCAGCAGCTACACTTCCTGGGGTCCACACAAAACATGAAACATGACACAATACAGAACATTAATAGACAAGGACAGCTCAAGAACAGAACTACATCAATTTAAAAAATACAAAATGCACACGAAGCCAACATATACATACATACACAAACTATCTAGATCAAGTAGGGGAGAGGCGTTGTGCCGTAAGGTGTTGCTTTATCTGTTTGTTTAAACCAGGTTTGCTATTTGTTTCTTCTATTCGAGCAATAGGTTTGAGTGTGTGTGTGTATGTGCGCGCACGATATGTGTGTGTTCATTCTCTCAGGGTGATAACTCCGCACACACAGATGACCTCCCTAATGAAGTGGCCTGTGAGAACAGCCCAGCTCAGTTCAACACCGGAGCACTGATTTAGAACACTGAGCTAGGTGTAAATCACACAGGAAATAAGGAGCACTGATTTAGAACACTGAGCTAGGTGTAAATTACACAGGAAATAAGGAGCACTGATTTAGAACACTGAGCTAGGTGTAAATCACACAGGAAATGAGGAGCACTGATTTAGAACACTGAGCTAGGTGTAAATTACACAGGAAATGAGGAGCTCTGATTTAGAACACTGAGCTAGGTGTAAATTACACAGGAAATGAGGAGATCTGATTTAGAACACTGAGCTAGTTGTAAATCACACAGGAAATAAGGAGCACTGATTTAGAACACTGATCTAGGTATAAATCACACAGGAAATGCATGAGTGTTTCTGGGTATGAGCTGCCATGTGGGTGTGCATGTGCATGTGTGGGTATATTAAATATGTATGCCACTCTACACAGAAATATGGACATCCCTCGCTCCATAGCCCTAGGGACAAGAGAGATCATTACAGATCACCTCTAAAACCCCCTGTATGACAGACCATTACTTACCACTGTTAATCACAACACACTGGATATAGTCCTGACTACATATACAGTGAGGGGGGAAAGTATTTGATTCCCTGCTGATTTTGTACATTTGCCCACTGACAAAGAAATGATCAGTCTATAATTTTAATGGTAGGTTTATTTGAACAGTGAGAGACAGAATAACAACAAAAAAATCCAGAAAAACGCATGTCAAACATTTTATAAATTTATTTGCATTTTAATGGGCGAAATAAGTATTTGACCCCTCTGCAAAACATGACATAGTACTTGGTGGCAAAACCCTTGTTGGCAATCACAGAGGTCAGACGTTTCTTGTAGTTGGCCACCAGCTTTGTACACATCTCAGGAGGGATTTTGTCCCACTCCTCTTTACAGATCTTCTCCAAGTAATTAAGGTTTCGAGGCTGACGTTTGGCAACTCGAACCTTCAGCTCCCTCCACAGATTTTCTATGGGATTAAGGTCTGGAGACTGGCTAGGCCACTCCAGGACCTTAATATGCTTCTTCTTGAGCTACTCCTTTGTTGCCTTGGCCGTGTGTTTTGGGTCATTGTCATGCTGGAATACCCATCCACGACCCATTTTCAATGCCCTGGCTGAGAGAAGGAGGTTCTCACCTAAGATTTGACGGTACATGGCCCTGTCCATCGTCCCTTTGATGCGGTGAAGTTGTGCTGTCCCCTTAGCAGAAAAACACCCCCAAAGCATAAATGTTTCCACCTCCATGTTTGACGGTGGGGATGGTGTTCTTGGGGTCATAGGCAGCATTCCTCCTCCTCCAAACACGGCGAGTTGAGTTGATGCCAAAGAGCTCCATTTTGGTCTCATCTGACCACAACACTTTCACCCAGTTGTCCTCTGAATCATTCAGATGTTCATTGGCAAACTTCAGACGGGCATGTATGTGTGCTTTCTTGAGCCGGGGGACCTTGCGGGCGCTGCAGGATTTCAGTCCTTCACGGCGTAGTGTGTTACCAATTGTTTTCTTGGTGACTATGGTACCAGCTGCCTTGAGATCATTGACAAGATCCCCCCGTGTAGTTCTGGGCTGATTCCTCACCGTTCACATGATCATTGCAACTCCACGAGGTGAGATCTTGCATGGAGCCCCAGGCCGAGGGAGATTGACAGTTCTATTGTGTTTCTTCCATTTGCAAATAATCGCACCAACTCTTGTCACCTTCTCACCAAGCTGCATGGCGATGGTCTTGTAGCCCATTCCAGCTTTGTGTAGGTCTACAATCTTGTCCCTGACATCCTTGGAGAGCTCTTTGGTCTTGGCCATGGTGGAGAGTTTGGAATCTGATTGATTGCTTCTGTGGACAGGTGTCTTTTATACAGGTAACAAACTGAGGTTAGGAGCACTCCCTTTAAGAGTGTGCTCCTAATCTCAGCTCGTTACCTGTATAAAAGACACCTGGGAGCCAGAAATCTTTCTGATTGAGAGGAGCTAGAAACAAGTATTACTGGACTGTTGGAGCTAGAAACAAGTATTACTGCGCTGTTGGAGCTAGAAACAAGTATTACTGCGCTGTTGGAGCTAGAAACAAGTATTACTGCGCTGTTGGAGCTAGAAACAAGTATTACTGCGCTGTTGGAGCTAGAAACAAGCATTTTGCTGCACCTGCAATAACATCTGTCATTCTCTGTCGCACGCACACATGCATGCACACGCACACACACACACGCATGCATACACACGCATGCACACGCACACACACACACGCATGTACACGCACACACACACACGCATGCATGCACACGCACACACACGCATGCATACACACGCATGCACACGCACACACACACACACGCATGCACACGCACACACACACACGCATGCACACACACACACACACACGCATGCACACGCACACACACACACGCATGCACACGCACACACACACACGCATGCATACACACGCATGCACACGCACACACACACACGCATGCACACGCACACACACACACGCATGCACACGCACACACACACACGCATGCACACGCACACACACACACACGCATGCACACGCACACACACACACGCATGCACACGCACACACACACACGCATGCACACGCACACACACACACGCATGCACACGCACACACACAAATCCAGTGAGAGGGTGGAATGTATCCCATTCAATCTCATCAGCCCCACGCAGTCATGAAGGTCAGTGCTGAGGATGTGTCCCATTCAATCTCATCAGCCTCCTCCAGTCATGAAGGTCAGTGCTGAGGATGTGTCCCATTCAATCTCATCAGCCTCCTCCAGTCATGAAGGTCAGTGCTGAGGATGTGTCCCATTCAATCTCATCAGCCTCCTCCAGTCATGAAGGTCAGTGCTGAGGATGTGTCCCATTCAATCTCATCAGCCTCCTCCAGTCATGAAGGTCAGTGCTGAGGATGTGTCCCATTCAATCTCATCAGCCTCCTCCAGTCATGAAGGTCAGTGCTGAGGATGTGTCCCATTCAATCTCATCAGCCTCCTCCAGTCATGAAGGTCAGTGCTGAGGATGTGTCCCATTCAATCTCATCAGCCCCATCCAGTCATGAAGGTCAGTGCTGAGGATGTGTCCCATTCAATCTCATCAGCCTCCTCCAGTCATGAAGGTCAGTGCTGAGGATGTGTCCCATTCAATCTCATCAGCCTCCTCCAGTCATGAAGGTCAGTGCTGAGGATGTGTCTCATTCAATCTCATCAGCCTCCTTCAGTCATGAAGGTCAGTGCTGAGGATGTGTCCCATTCAGCCTGTAGAAAAGGTCATACCCACATCCTTAAAAACAGAGGTTCTGGGCTAATATAGAATACATGTGAAGAACAGGAAGGCCCACTGTTTATGCTCCCAATTCACCGCGTTATTGACAAAGTTTCCATCCGAAACAGCTCTTCGTCAGGTCAAACAGACTCAGCTATGATTTTCATGGGAGGGGTGAGCGAGGGAGAAGAGGAAACCATGAATGGCCCAGGAGGGTCAGCAGCACCGCGGACGTGGAAGAAGTGTGGGACGAGCAGAGGAGCAAGGCAAGGCCGCTATTGGACACGCAGTCAGAATGCCTGAGTGTGATCAATCTTTCTTCACATCCCATCACCACTTCATGTGAGTTGGCCTTGAGTAAAGGCTGATCTTTCATCCCCACTGCATCACGTAATGGTTCTGACACTACAATAGTTTCAGAAATGATTTTGTACATTGAGACTTAGGGAGATCTTCTGCCCCATAAATGTGGATGTGTCAAGTATGGGTGAGACAAGTGTTCAGGCTATGGGTGACACAATAGAGAATGACATTTCCCAAAGAACGAAAAACCCTTCGGAGCCAAATCCACCTTTTGTCCGCCCAGATACAGAAATCCCTCCCTAGAAACAGACTGGTGGAAAAAGACGTCTCCTATTCTGAATAAGAAACGAGAATACAGAGTCTCGAATAATCTCCCTAAAGAACAGAGTCAAGCGTCAGATAAATGATAGTGCATAATGCTGATAACGGCGGAGCCGTGGGGTTGTTAAAACTGAATAATAATGTGAATGAGATCCAGGGACAATTAAACACCACCACTTTCTCCCTGCGTATGTATGTATGTGATTCTATGGACATGATTAACCCCCTTAAGACAATGCACAATATCAGTAGTGATACTTATCGCTTGCTTTGATGTTGAATCCCTGTATACAAACATCCCCCACCAGGGAGGCCTACAACTTATGGCACACGGTCTTAGTCAACAGACCCACTGGTACACTGCCTAGTACCACCTGTATTGTTGAACTGGTAAGAACATTTCCATGTTTTAAAATGCCATGTTCATTCAACAGAAGGGAACTGCTATGGGTTGTAAAATGGCACTGAATTATGTCAATCTGTATGTGGGGTTGTTTGAGAAGAATGTGATTTTCAGCCCCACATCAAGCTCTGGAAACACTTCATTGATGCTGTATTCCCTCTATTCCAGGGCACAGCAGAGGAACTTCATCAATTCCACTCCTTCATTAATACAAGCAGTGAACATCTGAAATTCACCCTCACCTTTGATGCGCATGAAACAAGATCGACATTTTGATGAAGGGGGGGGGTGCTTTAGCACAGACCTATACAGGAAGCCAACTGACAGGAATTCCCTGTTAAAAACAATCAAGCATCCCAGAAAGTGTTAGAAATAGCCCACATTAATATGTAGCCTAAGAAACAAGGTTCATGAAATCGATAACTTGCTAGTAATAGATTTTTAACGTTTTATTTTATCTTTATTTAACTAGGCAGTTAAGAACTAATTCAACTCAATTCATATTCTGACTATCTCTGAAACTATCTCTGAAACTATCTCTGAAACTATCTCTGAAACTCAGTTAGAGTTTTGATACCTTTCAGATCATACCTTTCATCTACAGAAAATACATAAATGTAATTTTACCTTTATTTAACCAGGCAAGTCAGTTAAGAACAAATTCTTATTTTCAATGACGGCCTAGGAACAGTGGGTTAAGTGTTTGTTCAAGGGCAGAATGACAGATTTGTACCTTGTCAGCTCAGGGGTTTGAACTCGCAACCTTCCGGTTACTAGTCCAACGCTCTAACCACTAGGCTACCCTGCCGCCCCAATGAGGGCAGTGTTTTGCGGTCTGTATTAATAGCCACATTCCTGTAAAGCTTAGAGAGGATCTCATGTTAAATACTGTTGAAGTAGGCCTCCCAGCTGTGCCATCAGAGACTCTGGGTTCGTGCCCAGGCTCTGTCGTAACCGGCCGCGACCGGGAGGTCCATGGGGTGACGCACAATTGGCCTAGCGTCGTCCGGGTTAGGGAGGGATTGGTCGGTAGGGATGTCCTTGTCTCATCGCACACCAGCGACTCCTGTGGCGGGCTGGGCGCAGTGCGCGCTAACCAAGGTTGCCAGGTGCACAGTGTTTCCTCCGACACATTGGTGCGGCTGGCTTCCGGGTTGGGATGCGCGCTGTGTTAAGAAGCAGTGCGGCTAGGTTGGGTTGTGTATCGGAGGATGCATGACTTTCAACCTTCGTCTCTCCCGAGCCCGTACAGGAGTTGTAGCGATGAGACAAGATAGTAGCTACTACAACAATTGGACACCACGAAATTGGGGAGAAAAAGGGGTAACATTTTTATTTTTTATTTAAAAAATAAATAAAAATACTGTTGAAGTAACATGGCTACAGGTTCACCTGCCTCACCTAAAGACTATTTGGGAAGTTGCTATAGACCCAGTTCTAACAGTCAGTATCTGGATAATATGTGTGAAATGCTTGATCATGTATGTGATATCAACAGAGAGGTATATTTTCTGGGTGACCTTAATATTGACTGGCTTTCGTCAAGCTGCCCACTCAAGAAAAAGCTTCAAACTGTAACCGGTGCCTGGTTCAGGTTATCAGTCGACCTACCAGGGTAGTTACAAACGTCACAGAAATGAAATCATCCACATGTATTGATCACATCTTTACTAATGTAGCAGAAATCTGCTTTAAAACAGTACACAATTTTGTATTGTTGATATGTGATAGTAGAGTGAACACACAATGTGTTGTGAAAAACGTTATGAAATGTAATGTCATATTACTACTGTAATGTTGTTGGACCCCAGGAAGAGTAGCTGGTGCCTTGGCAGCAGCTAATAGGATCCTTAATAAATCCAAATAGCTTCCACCCTACACCCCTGAAAAAGACCCTATCAGCCAATACAGTCGCATAGTCTGTAGAACACAGAGTAACTATGACAAACAAGCCGACTGTCTGGATGAGCGTTTCAGACAGCGAGGTTATCAGAGGAAAGGCTGCATGACGCAAGGGATCATTACAAAAATATGACTCAGGATGACAGCCTGACGCCCAAGCCACCTCGCCCCCTGACCAACGGGTTCAATACTGCCTTCAGTACTCCCCACTTGGTAAACAGTTCGACCACATCATTAAAAAACATTGGTACAAGCACTGATCCACAACTGGAAAAGACATTTAAAGAACCCCCGCGGCTCGTCTTCAGACACGCCCCCAACATCAGTCCAATGGTGGTGAGGTCTGGTCTTCCACTGGTGCTACATAGCACCTTTCTAGACAATGTGTCGGATGGTAATTAAAGATATGGCCGATGTACCCAGTGTAACTTTACAAACAGATGCACAATGTTCAATCCCCCTATCACGGGCAAGGCCATTAAGATAAATGGCATCATCACGTCTTACACAAAAAAATGTGGTAAACCTGATCAGGTGGATGTCGTCTATGCTATGAAGGAAAACAAGCTCTGAAAACAAGGAGAGCAGAACACAGGAGTAATATCAGGACTCTTGGCCAGAGAAACCCTTTGGCTGAGCATTTCATGGAGGCTCGTCACATCAGCTCTCTGAGATACAATGGTATCGAACATGTTAAGACTCCTAGGAGGAGGGAGATACTGAGAGTCTATTACTGAGAAGAGAAATGTATTGGATTCACCGTTTGTCTCCTAAAGGTCTGAACCAAGAGTTTGATATCACATGAATATGTCACGTTGAATTGTCCTGCCATCCAGGTCTCCACGTAGACATTTTGTACATATAAATTAGATTTTCTGTAACTAATACATGTAACTAGTGGCTGTGTCCATCTCATTGATGTAAAATGATTAAAGGTACACAAGTTGTTTTTGAAATAGGTCACTGTAATTATATCTACGGGCACCATGCATCCTGCACATCATGGTCATATGGGCGGGTATTCAAACAGTTTCCAATGTGATGTTAACTATCACTTTTTTTTTTACTGTTGCCTAGGTTTTAACTTGGACAACCTTTATGATCAAATGTACCTCTGTGATTAATTAGGATTGACTGGGCGCAAAAACAGTGGTGTAAAGTACTTAAGTAAAAAATACTTGAAAGTACTACTTAAGTCATTTTTGGGGTATCTGTACTTTACTATTTATATTTTTGACAACTTCATACTTTTACTTCACTACATTCCTAAAGAAAATGATGTACTTTTTACTCCATACATTTTCCCTGACACCCAAAAGTTCTCGTTACATTTTGAATGCTTAGCAGGACTGGAAAATGGTCTAATTCACACACCCTTATCAAGAGAACATTCCTGGTCATCCCTACTACCTCTGATCTGGCGGACTCACCAAACACAAACGCTTCGTTTGTAAATTATGTCTGAGGGTTGGAGCGTGCCCCTTGCTATCCATAAAATTAAATTAAATTTAAAAATGGTGCCATCTGGTTTGCTTAATATAAGGATTTTGAAATGATTTATACTTTTAATTTTGAAACTTAAGTATATTTTAGCAATTACATAAACGTTTATAAAACCAAATATCTTCACTCAAGTAGGATTTTACCATGCGACTTACACTTTTTCTTGAGTCATTTTCTATTAAGATCTCTTTACTTTACTCAAGTATGACAGTTGGGTACTTTTTCGCACCACTGCGCAAAATTGAATTGAATTGTTTCCACACCGACCATGCATCATGTACGTAATGATCATGCGAGGTGAAACGTGTATATTTTGGGATGTGAGCACTCAGTCTGTTTGACCTGGCGAAGATCCGTTTTGGATCTAAACGTTGTCAATAAAGTGGTGAATTGTGGGCATAAACAGTGTGTGGGCCTTCCTGCTCTTCCCATTCAGCCGGTCTCATCAGCCCCATCCAGTCATGAAGGTCAGTGCTGAGGATGTTCCCAGTAAATCCACAACTAATCCAGACAATTTCCCATTCACACAGAAAAGCACATTAAACTTTTAAACCCCCCCCCCCCCTTGGATTGTGCCGTGGTAGAGATCTTTGTGGGCTATACATAGCCTTGTCTCAGGATGGTAAGTTGGTGGTTGAAGATATCCCTCTTGTGGTATGGGGGCTGTGCTTTGGCAAAGTGGGTGGGGTTATATCCTGCCTGTTTGGCCCTGTCCGGAGGTTTCATCGGATAGGGCCACAGTGTCTCCCGACCCCTCCTGTCTCAGCCTCCAGTATTTATGCTGCAGTAGTTTATGTGTCGGGGGGCTAGGGTCAGTTTGTTATATCTGGAGTATTTATCCTGTCTTATCCGGTGTCCTGTGTGAATTTAAGTATGCTCTCTCTAATTCCTTAGGACCATGCTTCAGGACTACCTGGCATGATGACTCCTTGCTGTCCCCAGTCCACCTGGCCGTGCTGCTGCTCCAGTTTCAACTGTTCTGCCTGCGGCTATGGAACCCTGACCTGTTCACTGTCATTACTATTAAATGACCATGCTGGTCATTTATGAACATTTGAACATCTTGGCCATGTTCTGTTATAATCTCCACCCGGCACAGCCAGAAGAGGACTGGCCACCCCTCATAGCCTGGTTCCTCTCTAGGTTTCTTCCTATGTTTTGGCCTTTCTAGGGAGTTTTTCCTAGCCACCGTGCTTCTCCACCTGCATTGCTTGCCGTTTGGGGTTTTAGGCTGGGTTTCTGTACAGCACTTTGATATATCAGCTGATGTAAGAAGGGCTATATAAATACATTCCCCATCCTACTGAGATAGTTAGTTCCCCATCCTACTGAGATAGTTAGTTCCCCATCCTACTGAGATAGTTAGTTCCCCATCCTACTGAGATAGTTAGTTCCCCATCCTACTGAGATAGTTAGTTCCCCATCCTACTGAGATAGTTAGTTCCCCATCCTACTGAGATAGTTAGTTCCCTATCCTACTGAGATAGTTAGTTCACTAAGTGTTATTTTCTCATCTCCCATGCCTGCCAGACTGCCAGTGACTCTTCTCATGTTTATACTATCTCTGAATAGTAACTAGTAGGATACTGTAGAGGACCATGGCTTGCTGAAAATGAAAAGCCTGTGCACGTCGTGATTGCATTCAATTTATTCCATGCGTAACTCTGTTGTTGTTTGTGTCACACTGCTTTGCTTTATCTTGGCCAGGTCGCAGTTGTTAATGAGAACTTGTTCTCAACTGGCCACCTGGTTAAATAAAGGTGGGAAAAAATGTAAAGTTAAAAATCCTTTAAAGATGGAATCCTTAATGGTGAAACTGACACGTTTGTTTGCAATATTACAACAACAAAGAAGTGACTGCAAACAATGAACACAGGACAGGACAGGACAGGACAGGACAGGACAGGACAGGACAGGACAGGACAGGACAGGACAGGAGAGGAGAGGAGAGGAGAGGAGAGGAGAGGAGAGGAGAGGAGAGGAGAGGAGAGGAGAGGAGAGGAGAGGAGAGGAGAGGAGAGGAGAGGAGAGGAGAGGAGAGGAGAGGAGAGGAGAGGAGAGGAGAGGAGAGGAGAGGAGAGGAGAGGAGAGGAGAGGAGAGGAGAGGAGAGGAGAGGAGAGGAGAGGAGAGGAGAGGAGAGGAGAGGAGAGGAGAGGAGAGGAGAGGAGAGGAGAGGAGAGGAGAGGAGAGGAGAGGAGAGGAGAGGAGAGGAGAGGAGAGGAGAGGAGAGGAGAGGAGGAAAGATCTGGACCAGAACATTACAGGATAAAATGTCTCTGAAGCCTGACAATGATATACATTTACTTTAATTAACTGACAGAATCTATTGATTAGGAGATGACCCCAGAACCAGGAACTCGTGTCTTGTCACATTGTCATGATCTGCTTGGTAGACATTACTTCACACGATATCACTCCACACACACACACACACACACACACACTACATTCCCCAGGTGCAGGGTGGAGTGTGAGGGATAATAGTGGGCAGATGGCACATGGTGCTAATTAGCAGCACTAGCAGCACTGTTAACCAGGCCATTCTATCTATCAGTGTTACCACCTGATACAGACATGGCATAGAGGGGAGGAGACTAGAAACCGCACTAGTGGACCCTACTGACCATCACTTACCATCCAGTGACCATTACAACAGGCCAGCATGTGACCGACCAGGTATCGAACCAGGGTAGTCTGTGTGCCTCAAGACAGTGTTTAGCCCACTGAGCTAAAGCCTAGGCATTACAGGTGGTAGATGAGGAAGATTTGAATGACCCCCATGCCAATACAAACAGTACTCTCTCTCTCTCAAAACACAATCAGCAGGTTAATAGATACCTTGTGTAGTAATCACCTTTCCTCAATTCAATGCAGCTCTGAATAGAAATCACACTGATTACAACAAGCAGTATGCACAGTCATGGTAAGAGAGAGACTGGAAGGGTTGTTCTTCACCACTGGCTTGAAGAATTGAAAGAAGTTCAGATTTTCATATTCCACAGAGACAAACACTCCTATCGATACACATTCACAACACAGACAAATCAGATGGTTTTATACCCGTACAAATACAGTCAAGTGGCATGTAATTGCCTAAAGGGCCTACAGACGCAGCGTTGATTTCACACGTAGTTCTACGTACTTTTGTGTGGCTCAAATTTTGGTCCGGACCGTATACGATGCTCGGTCGGTCTGTTTGCTTGTAGTGTATAGCTGCCTTTAAGCCCTAGAACTGGGATAACAAGAGATGGAAACTTCAGCACTCAAACATTAAGAGCAGCAGGGAAGTTGAGACTGAGACACAAACACACGCAAACACACACAGGCACTCAAACACACACACACACACACACACACACACACACAGTCCTCCGTTTCCCTGACATCCCTGTCCACAACGTAATTAACTTTGACACCCAAAATCAGTGCAATAAGTTGAAGCGGGACCCCAGCCACCCGAGCCATGGCCTGTTCTCCCCACTTCCATCACCTAGCCGCGGGCAGCACAGGAGCATCATGGCAACAACTGGAAGACTGGCCAAGAGCTTCTACCCCCAGACCATCAGGCTGCTGAATAGACACCACTAGTCAGCTGTTTCTACCCCCAGACCATCAGGCTGCTGAATAGATACCACTAGTCAGCTGTTTCTACCCCCAGACCATCAGGCTGCTGAATAGACACCACTAGTCAGCTGTTTCTACCGCCCAGACCATCAGGCTGCTGAATAGACACCACTAGTCAGCTGTTTCTACCCCCCTGACCATCAGGCTGCTGAATAGACACCACTAGTCAGATACCTACTCCCCTTGTCCCCCTCAGCATTGGACACAAGAGTTAAAGTAAGCAGCCCACTGCCCCAGGCGTAAGACGGAAGGTCAGTAGCCTGGTGAGCTGCACCGCAATCTATCATTGGAGAATTGTAACAGTCATTTTATTGATAGAGAGAGGACACAGATTGGGATGTCAATAAGCAATGACACAGCCAGTCTTTGTCCTTGCTCAGCACCATCGATTCTTCTAACCAATGAAAATGTGATGTAAAAGCAATTACATGACACAGTGTGAGGAGAGCTTCTCATAGAGTGGATGTCTGTGAGGTTAACTTCAGTCAAAGCCATGTTGTCAGCAGAGCTTCTCATAGAGTGGAGGTCTGTGAGGTTAACTTCAGTCAAAGCCATGTTGTCAGCAGAGCTTCTCATAGAGTGGATGTCTGTGAGGTTAACTTCAGTCAAAGCCATGTTGTCAGCAGAGCTTCTCATAGAGTGGAGGTCTGTGAGGTTAACTTCAGTCAAAGCCATGTTGTCAGCAGAGCTTCTCATAGAGTGGAGGTCTGTGAGGTTAACTTCAGTCAAAGCCATGTTGTCAGCAGAGCCTCTCATAGAGTGGATGTCTGTGAGGTTAACTTCAGTCAAAGCCATGTTGTCAGCAGAGCCTCTCATAGAGTGGAGGTCTGTGAGGTTAACTTCAGTCAAAGCCATGTTGTCAGCAGAGCTTCTCATAGAGTGGAGGTCTGTGAGGTTAACTTCAGTCAAAGCCATGTTGTCAGCAGAGCCTCTCAGAGTGGAGGTCTGTGAGGTTAACTTCAGTCAAAGCCATGTTGTCAGCAGAGCCTCTCATAGAGTGGAGGTCTGTGAGGTTAACTTCAGTCAAAGCCATGTTGTCAGCAGAGCCTCTCATAGAGTGGAGGTCTGTGAGGTTAACTTCAGTCAAAGCCATGTTGTCAGCAGAGCTTCTCATAGAGTGGAGGTCTGTGAGGTTAACTTCAGTCAAAGCCATGTTGTCAGCAGAGCCTCTCATAGAGTGGAGGTCTGTGAGGTTAACTTCAGTCAAAGCCATGTTGTCAGCAGAGCTTCTCATAGAGTGGAGGTCTGTGAGGTTAACTTCAGTCAAAGCCATGTTGTCAGCAGAGCTTCTCATAGAGTGGAGGTCTGTGAGGTTAACTTCAGTCAAAGCCATGTTGTCAGCACTCGTGAGCAAAGGGCAGGTCTGCAGTATAAGGACCTCATAGTGCTGACGTTGGGAGAAAGTGTCTGGAGGGAACACAGGTGGTGTAGGAATATACTGTTTATTTAGCTCTGCATAGGCTAGGGTATCACTTATCCACTGTGTGTTGGGTGGGGGAGGCTGTGAGTGTGTGTCTCAGCCTCCAGTATCTATGCTGCAATAGTCTATGTGCTGGGGGGCTAGGGTCAGTCTGTCCTATCTGATGTAATTCTCCTGTCTTGTACTGTGTGATCTTAGGTATGTTCCCATCTCTCGCCGTCCTTCTCTCCTCTCCTCCCCTCGAGGACCTGGCCTGATGACTCCTGGCTGTCCCTGTCCCTAGTCCTGCTGCTGACCCAGTTTTGGCTGTTCTACCTGCGACCACAGAACCCTGACCTGTTCACCGGACCATCTCACCCTGCACACACTGCTCCAGTTTACTCAAGGCCCTCATACAACACTACACTACTTCATTGACTGTTTTCAGAGGGTGGGGGAGAGAGTTGGTTACTGTAAGCTGAAGATGTGGTTCCCATAGCGACACCATGCACTGTAGTGGTTCTTTTGGATTAAAGAGAGGCGAGCCACAACAAGTAAGCACTGGCCTAGATCTGTCTAAACTAGCCAACAATTCCCCTTTAACTAACAGCCATAGTATCTACTTTAGCCTGCCATACACAGTCTTGCGTGCCAGACATGGCTCCGTGAGATGAGCCGTATGCATGCCGACATGACATACAGTACAAGCTGAATCCTGGTTCAGAGAGATAAACCTAAGCAATAAAACATGAGATGATGTGTGATATGGGGATTTAACACAGCCACTCTCACCAACAAACACCACAGTCATGCTCAAGTCCCCATAACACACACCCTCTTTTGATGAAAAAAAGTTTACCCTGAAAGCAAGAATTCTGACCCTACATGAATGTGGGTCTATATCACTGAGGGTTCTAGTGAAGAGGTACATCTTCTTCATCTGTATCCATTCATGCTCATTCTAACAGCCCATTCATGCCTAGAGGTGTTTTGTGAATGGCAAAGCAGAGCAAACAGAGAGGGGGAGGAAATAGGGTTCTAACTAGATGGGATACAGCTTTTGTCAGATTTGACTTTTCGTAGCAAGTTAAAATAATTATCCTAACCTGCTGCGTAAGTTAACGTAGAAGGTTATGAGAATTGGGATAAGGTTAGGAAAAGGGTTAGGGTTAGCTAAAATGCAAAAAAAAACTAAAACATTTTTGACATTAATTTGACAAAAGTTGTATCCCTTCTAGCCTTGATCAGGAAGTGGGAAAGAGATGGAAAGGAACAGCAGATAATGGAAGGAGGGCCACTAGACTAGAACACTACAACACATAACAATGGATTCTACAAAGTACAATGACATTTCCCCCAGAGACTGATCTATGGTCAGCGTTATGTATTTCCCCCAGAGACTGATCTATGGTCAGCATTATGTATTTCCCCCAGAGACTGATCTATGGTCAGCATTATGTTTTTCCCCCAGAGACTGATCTATGGTCAGCGTTATGTATTTCCCCCAGAGACTGATCTATGGTCAGCGTTATGTATTTCCCCCAGAGACTGATCTATGGTCAGCGTTATGTATTTCCCCCAGAGACTGATCTATGGTCAGCGTTAAGTATTTCCCCCAGAGACTGATCTATGGTCAGCGTTGAGTATTTCCCCCAGAGACTGATCTATGGTCAGCGTTATGTATTTCCCCCAGTGGTTATAAAGAGGATTTGAGAAGTATAAATCTGAACCTAGGTCAAATCTGGAGTAAACTTCTATGCAGAGAGGTATAGTAAAGTGGTGGGCTGTGTGTTGAGTCTACTACACGCAAGCTTCCTTATGTATGAGAAGTGCAGTCATGAGAAATACATTGACTACGCATCGGAGAGTTAGTGGCTATGCTTCTTCTATCTAACAAGGCTGCTTCTTTACCAGATTGAAGAGCAATAATCCCGACAAACTTTCCCCAATTCTCCTGGTCGCTGGAGACAAGGATTTATGTGTGCCACTACTGAAAGCTGACCCAGATGCACTGTAGGCTTGTACAAGCCCACAGCCCAGGCACATTACACACATGTCCACGGAGTGCACAAAACATCAGGAACACAATTCTAATATTAAGTTGCACCTCCCCTTTTGCTCTCAGAACAGCCTCAGTTAGTCGTGGCAGGGACTCTACAAGGTGTTGAAAGGGTTCCACAGGGATGCTGGTCCATGTTGACTCCAATGCTTTCCACAGTTGTGTCAAGTTGGCTGGATGTCCTTTGGGTGGAGGACCATTCTTGATACACACAGGAAACTGTTGAGAATGAAAAATCTTGCAGAATTGCAGTGCTTGACACAAACCGGTACGCCTGGCACCTACTAACATACCCTGTTCAAATGCACTTAAATCTTTTGTTTTGCCCAGTCACCCTCTGAATAACACACAGACACAATCCATGTCTCAAGGCTTAACAATCCTTCTTTAACCTGTCTCCTCCCCTTCATCTACACTGATTGAAGTGGATTTAACAGGGGACATCAATAAGGAATCATAGACTGACCAGGTGAAAGCTATGTCATGGAAAGAGCAGTTGTTCCTAATGTTTGTACACTCCGTGTATATTATACATGAGAAGAGATGTACAGGGGAGATATGGTAACCTAACTTCTACACTCAATGTGGACGGCTCTATTAACCTCCTTATATGTGACCAGGTAATCAACACCATCCACGAACAACAACCTGTAATCTCAGCATTACTCATAAGGCACTGCAATGAGACACTGCAGAGGAACAAAATAAATGTGCGACCATAGAGTCTATCTATACGACCCCAGTGTAACGGTATAGATATCTATCATAGGAATGTGCAGGGGCAGCAGTTGAGTGAGATAGCACACTGGGTACAGACCTCAATTCAACGTCTTTCCATGTTGGTTCAATGGAAATGACATGGAAGCAACCTTGATTCAACCAGTGTGTAACCAGTGGGAGGTCAGCTAATGTATGGACAAATATCCTAAAAACACAACAGGTACAGTCTATATTGTATTAACTAGAGACCTATAGGCTATTAACCACAATAGCCTACATGCACTGAGAGAGAGTAAGTCCTAATCAGATCAAATCGGTACATAATCATGATGAACAATAGATTAAGGTCATCAGTATACAGAGGAAATAGCACAAACACATCAGAGACAGTCTTCATATTGAGAGGAAGAAGCAGTTGGTGAGTTACATCATAAACAAGCAGGAAACAAAGAAGCCAGCTGCATTCTCGCGCAGTGTTGCAGCCTGCCGCGAGCTCAGCACAAAGCACATTCCCTATAGGCTCTGTCCATTCTCTCTCTTCCTCTCGCCCTCAGCTTTAGTAATGATGCATGCAAGTACTTAATGATACGGAAACGTGGTGCAATAGAACATGATGAGCATTGAGACATCTCTTTGAGGTATTGAACAGTATATGTGGTCGGTACAGCGCACGTCACGTTTTCAAAGGGCATAGTGGAGCTTTGATGGTTAACTTTTTCTGGGGATGAAAGAGTGTATTCATGATCTTGTCTCATGCATGTGTAGATATGGCAATACTATTAGAACCCATATGCTCTTCCAGCACGTTATCCTGAATTTTGTAGCCTACACTTTACATAACATGTATCGAATATTGCGTCCATCCATAACAATAGCGGTCCAATCCACAACAGTGGAATATGCAATGAATCAATGACTGTGCGCTGCCTGAAATATGAATGAATAATATTGAATATTTATCGGAACAGGAGAGGGGTAAGGTTGGAGTGCCAATAGGCCTATTGCAGCATTTAGCAGAAATGCTATGCATGATACACCCTCTGTTATAGCCTACAATAGCCTGCGATGGACAAAACAATGGTCAAATTCCTGTGCATCCTTACCCTCTGTGGCCTGCGCACACTGCAACAGAAGTAAGACCATTCCTATGTATAACAGACAGTTTGCAGACATCCCTTCTGCTCCATCTCTTCTCCTGGTTCTCCGATACCACCCTGCTTCTCGCACTCTTATCCATCCCGGTGAGCGCCCGTCTCCAGCCGCCGCGCCGCAGGCATGCAGTTTGGTGAAATCTCTCCGCGCACTCCTCAAACTGGGAGCCATTTGCGTTTCCAGTGAATGCATAGTTGAAGTTTCGGTCGTGAACAAGACATCTGATCAATCAATCCGTGTCTGGACAGTTAATGAAGCGGTCCACGGGTCTCGCCTGCTGTCGGCGGCTCCGAGGAAGAGGCATTGAGCTTTTTTTAGGGATGAGTCTCGGCGAGCGCTGCCTTCGGTCCACCCATCACTATGCGGCGCAGCGCGGCACTATGAGATGCGCGGTAGAAGTACACACGTCTAACATTTAGCTCAGAGCAAAAACCATTGTCCTTAAACCGATAAGGTCAGGCCAGCTTCTAGGGCCAGTTGTGACAATGTATTGTTGGGGTGTGAAATCATTTTCTGCACGGTTTTAGTTGACTCCTCCAAGTCAAGCGTGTGAGAGAAAGCGTGTGCATCCGTAATGAGGGAGTTACGACCTCTGGTGGTTGTGGCAGCAGGTTGCTGTTGTCAGATTGGAGGTGATGATGGGCAAGCTGGACGCAGAGTTCAGTTGCCACGTTCTCTCAGCGGTCAGATTGAGTGCTGATGTATAGATGCTGTTTGATGGTCCAAGGATAATGCACCAAGCCCGCTTCTGTGTTCTCTCCAGATTCTGAGTAGGAAACACAGACACCTGTCAGAGTTTAGAGAGATGGTATGGACTCACATGAGGTGAGGGGATAAGAGATACAGTACAAGTCCTGGGTCATGATGTGCTGAAATTGGTATTTCAAAATGTTGGGTGTTACTGGGAATATTCAAGTGTGAAGCTGAGAATTCCCATTCTGATTTTAAACTGAACATAGCAATAGCATTTACCTTTACTATCTTAATCCACAAGGTGGCATTCAAGGATAACGGCAATTTAAATGAAAAAAAAAAAACTTAAAAAAGGTGACCTCTTTATAATAAGTCATTTAGCAGGCCGCTTTTATCCAAAGCAACTTAGTCATGCGTGCATACATTTAACGTATGGGTGGCCCAGGGTAATCGAACCCACTACCCTGGCAGTGCCAGCACCATGCTCTACCAACGGAGCCATACAGAGAAGACCTGGACGAATGAGGTGAAAAAGAGAAGAACCACCGGGAATGAAGAAAACCGTCCAGAACAGAGTCCGCTGGAGATGCACTGCTAAGGCCGTTTGTTCCACGAGGAGCTGAAAGGAGACCAGGAAGTCAGAGGATACCTGTCATCAACCCCATTAAAGACGAGGAAGTCAGAGGATACCTGTCATCAACCCCATTAAAGACGAGGAAGTCAGAGGATACCTGTCATCAACCCCATTAAAGACGAGGAAGTCAGAGGATACCTGTCATCAACCCCATTAAAGACGAGGAAGTCAGAGGATACCTGTCATCAACCCCATTGAAGACGAGGAAGACGAGAGAGAAAGAAATCACACCAAGACTAAGTGGATTTGCAGCAATAGATTATTTTTTTTAATTCAAAGTGAATCTTGACAATAATATACCATAGAGTCTTATTTTGACACTCACCAAAAGAGTCACCTGGAAACCCGCTTAACGTGACTAAGTAGCAAAGGCTTGGTCACACCTAAATCACTGAGAACTAGAGGAAACACTATCAAACTGTTAAGAGACATCACATCCAGATCATTCCTTTCCCCAGTCCTCGTACTGGAAATATTGCACAGTGCAATTGCTACATGGCAAACTAGTGTGGCATAAAACCAACAAAACTAAACTAAAATAAAAACAAAGCCACAAAAAAATGTACAAGTATTAAAAACAGTAACAGTTCAGATTATAACGAGTCTATGATTTAGATGATCTAAACAGATGATTCTATAAGTTGCAGCATGAATTTAACTTTGAACGGACACAGTCGACCAGAACGCCCAAAAAGGAGAATACAAGTTGAGAACTGATGGAAACCAAATAGTAAATATTGAAGTGTAACACAGTAACACATTGAACGAACACATAGACCCTGAATCAACATCTTCACAACCAGATTAGAGGATTCTTCAAAATCAGCAATGAATCATACGGATCATTTTACAAACTGCTATGTCTTCTGTTGTTACGTTTCATCTCAAACATGTTGTACGAGTTCTCTGAAAACGGTTCTTTCATGTGTCCAGTAGTTGTCATATGGAGTTATAACTGGAGAAATACAAACAGTCTAGGATCATACTTTGTATCCATCTTTGTTTTTAAGTGTGGGAGAGTTTGTGCAGGCGCATTGCTGGTGAATACCATTACACAGGAATAAAGTTACAGTTAACATGCTTATATCACTGGAACACACATATCAAGCACTCCAGGTCTGCCAAGTTCATGCCTTGTCGTAATTTCAGCTTTTTACCTAAATTAAAGATGTCATAACAAAAGCATGAAACTGAAAACATGGTTGATAAAACACCTGTCCGGCAATATTTTGGTGTTGAAATGTGTAATACCTTACGCTCCTCAAGAGTAGTGAATTTCAAGTGGTGCCACAATAATCTCCAGAGAGCTCCTTAACACACCGCAAACTAAATATCTATTCCAGAGCAATTCTCTAGCGTCTTATATTAACAGACTCTGTTTGGTCAATCAGCCCTTTGTGAACAGCAACAGTTTGTGGTTAAAGTCTAGAAGTCCTCTGGACTCAGTTCAGAGTTCTCCTTAACTACTCAGTCCTACAATGAGTCCACCATGTGTTATCCACTGGTTCTGACTGTCATGGTTGCAAGGTGTTTGGTCTATTGACAATGAGTCCACCATGTGTTATCCACTGGTTCTGACTGTCATGGTTGCAAGGTGTTTAGTCTATTGACAATGGTGAAAATGACAGACTTGGAGTCAGTATTTCCCCACAGATTAGTGCAGCTGACTCGGTGGTGTATATGCACAGTATCGGAGCTGGCAGGAGGAGATGTAAGAACACTTGGTGGTACAAAGACCATAACGTTAAAGTATTGCATTTACTGTTCAACAAGAGTGACTATCGAGAGGACTGTTAAATCAGCACGTCACTCAAAGAGCCTCTCGGTGTGTGTGAGTGTGTGTGAGTGTGTGAGAGTGAGAGTGTGTGTGTGTGTGTGTGTGAGAAACTTTGTTGGCCTATATCTATTAAACACATATGCCTTCTACACTACTGTCATGACAACGCTCATCAAACAAGTCTTTTCCTAATCCCTGGTATGAGAGGTTGAATGACAGTCCGGGTGTGAAACGCTCCATTTTCTGTAGGTGATTTTTGGTCAAGTGGCCATTTACTAACTCATTACTAACTCATTACTAACTCATTACTAACTTCATTCTGCAAGATGGATTTTTGTTAGATCCTCAACCCCTCCTCCCCCTCCAACACAGAGCAGGTAGAGGAGAGGGGTACTGTTACCGTATAAGGGACTAACATCGTCCCTGTCCCTATTTCGCTGACCCTCTGATTCTCAAGGCACAAGCACAGTGCTGCTCACACTGTCTGAACATCAGTACAGAACATATATGCCCAGAGACTTCCATTGATAAACACCACTCTGTTATGAGACACTTCTAAAGGGGAGAGCGATACAATGGAGAAACCTCCTAAACAAACAGAAGGCAGATTATTCCAATATGGAACCAATGTAGAAATGGGAACCACTCATGTCACAGACAGTGACAATACTGAACAGATATAAATGTTTGCGTAAAATCCATATTTTAAAAGGAAATAATCATTTAAAGTGATAAAATATTGAATGGGAACAAACACTTTGGGCTAAATGAGACATATTTTGTGTTCAATTCCCCGCGGGACCATGAGGAGTCAATACGACAACCCCTTACTAGCAGACTACTGACAGGTTGTTAGTGGTGTGACTTGGGGATAACATGTTACATACTGTAAGCCTTCCATTGAGTGTCCTGCTACCTCACAGTGCTCCTGCCATACATAACAGACGCTATTATAACTGTATACTCAAATTACTACCATAATGAAGAAAGTTAAATCAATCTTGCAAGCTATAGTTTTACATGTTTACAAAACGGCAATATGAAAACATACAAAAATGAAATGACATCGATACATCCATTTATATGCAGTGACGAGCCCAAAACGGTTAATAAGGATAAAATACTGCAAAAACACCCAGACCCCCAAAACCAGAACGAATGCAACTAACGTCCATCAGCAATACAGTAGTTACAATGACGCTTCAAACATGAACGCAGAAAAACCCACAAAAATCAAAACCACTTCTATTTCAGATCATTAGGGACCTATACAAAAATAGGAACGCTAGTTTTGAACTAATTCAGCTAATTTCACAGCTGTGGATCATATAGCAGCGTATCTATGATACATTCAACAAAAATGTCTTGGCTTATTGAAATCGCCGGAAAAAGCTCAACATAACCTCAGCCATGTATTATAAATGTTTTTATATATTTTTAAATACCATTTTTTGAGATGTAACCCCAGCTCTACGACTATAGTATACTAGATAAGAGGTCTATTGTGTAAAAACAGAATATATCTAGCTACCTTGCTCAGGAAATGAATTACAGTCTTTGGTGCTGCACAAGCAACTTCATTTGAAAAGACAAAAAACTTAACGCACATAACTAGCAAAAACACAGCATATATATATATATATTCTCCCTGACGGAATGTAGAAAATAAGCAGTCAACACCAATAAACCTTAAACAAATGGTATAATGTAAAGGGAAAAAAGTTAACTTTGTCACATGCATAAATGAGAGAATTGCACGCGACAAACTCACACCTTATTAAGCGTCTGCACTAAGTAGACTAGCTCATGTATATGTATATATATGTGTGTGTATGTATGTGTGTGTGTGTGTCCAATACTGCATGGTCTGCTCAGGCTTAGAAGAATCCATACTGTTAATGAATTAGCATGTCGTCCTCAGCTAGTCAAAGCCCACCACACTGGTAACGCAGATAGAAAACAGAAAAACAAACTCAAACACGTCTCTTTTTTTAAATACAAAGACAAAAAAATACAAATCAACGTCTATTTAGAGATTGTATTGCAGTTTCATCGAACAGTACAAATACTGTTAGTAGTAAGAGTTTCACTAAATAGAAATTGATTATGAAATATTAAGCAAATATTCAATGCTTGCTCTTTGTCCACTAGTTCATTCAGGGGGAGGACGATGACAGAAAAGGAGCATTTAATAACGGACCAGCGAGCATCTGCTACAGCAAAGCACGTCGTCCTTCTCTAAGGAACAAAAGAGTAACTCACTACACACTGAAATATACACCGAATCCAAACCATAAGCACCGCTATCAGCGATACCTCACGTCCATGCAGGCTGTGCAGGGATATATATCCACACACAGGATGCATGGACTGGTAGGACCTTCAAGTGCTGCAGTCCAGTACATTAATGTATTCATGGATATAAATCCACACACAGGATGCATGGACTGGTAGGACCTTCAAGTGCTGCAGTCCAGTACATTAATGTATTCATGGATATAAATCCACACACAGGATGCATGGACTGGTAGGACCTTCAAGTGCTGCAGTCCAGTACATTAATGTATTCATGGATATAAATCCACACACAGGATGCATGGACTGGTAGGACCTTCAAGTGCTGCAGTCCAGTACATTAATGTATTCATGGATATATTTATATATAAGTAGTAACATCAACCACCTCAAATATATAAGGCACTATGGCTGGGGACAAGTATACGATGCAGCGAGTCTCGTGACGCCAACAACAAGAGCGACGTCTAACGTATCAACTTCCTGTTTACATTTTGATCTGCTCATGCAAGATCACATGCAGCTTGAGGAGCAACAACCCTACTTTAAATCGGTTAAGTGACTCCACATTTTTAAAACACCAAAGACACTGAGAAAAGGTACAAATACTTCAAACGCGGTACGACACACACCGTGGACAACATGTGCACCTGTCGGCCTATCGAGCTAGAGACTGGGATGGCTTTACAAATGTGGATGTGTCTTGCACACGTTCAGAAGGCAATATAGAAAAATAGCTGGGATAAGGTCTGACCTAGCAACGCCACCCGATTAGTCACCTGTTTTTTGAGGAGTATTGGTAGAAGAGCTAATGTGAAGGTATATTAAATGTGCAAAACACAGAGAGTGAGTTACTTATCTACATTCAATCATTCCATCCTTCCATCCTTCCTTCCTTCCTTGCCCCCCTCCTCATCCTCCATTTCTCCATCCTCCACCCAAACTTTGTGATTACATTTTTTATAGCTCATATTTCAATTGCACCCAAGTCTACATGATTGATAAAAATAGCTTGTTTCTCTGTGGTTGTGCCATGGCTCTGGACATGAAAACCATGTTGTGGTTGTTTGTTGTGTATTCTGAGAAGGCGGCCCCTCCTGCTCGCTTGGCCCCCGGGGGGCGCGAGGTGCATCTGGAGGGTGGGCCGCTCCGGCACCTTGTCAGATGTAGGGGTACTGGTTGAGTTTGGTGGGGCTGAGAGGGAAGGTGGCGTAGGCAGGCGAGGCCATGTAGGGATGCGGGGGGAAGAGGGCCTTGAACTGGCCCTGGGGGTGGATAGTGGGCGAGGGCAGCAGCCGGGGGTTGATGCCCACAGTGACCTGGTGGACGATACCACCCGGGTGAGAGATGCTGTAGGCGGGCTGCAGGACGGGCCGTGAAGCCCCGGGGGAGGCCAGGATGTGGGCCACAGGGGCTGCTGTGACCAGGGGCCCAGGGGGGGGGTAGGACAGAAGAGTATGCTGGCCGTGGGGGTGATGGCGGGGGCCTGAAGTGTGGTTGGGGCTGCCGTGGGGTAGGGTAAAGGAGTGCCCATGCATAGTGGGGGGGATGTAAGCCTGCGGGCGCCGGTGGGCATAGTTTCCATTCCATTCCTGGTGGCAGGAGCCGTAATGCTGGAGCTGGAAATGGAGAGAAAGAGGGATGGTTAGATATCATACACATATTACATGTGTGTGTGTGTGTGTGTGTGCGTGTGTGTGTGTGTGTGTGCACGCGCATGTGTGCGTGCGTGTGTGTGCGCGTGCTGACCTGTCCAAAGCCCATGGGCTGCTGTTGCTGGTGCTGGAATGCAGTGATCTTCTGTGGCCGGTTGAGGAGGGGGATGGAGTGGTGCGGTTGACGGCCCGGGATACCTCGCCCTTTGAACTGGAAAGACTCTAAGACTGGAAGGAAAATAGAAACAGAGAGCGAGACAACGAGAGAGATGGGGGGGAAATGAAAGAGAGGGATGAGTTCAAACACAGACATCATGACAGGGCAGCAGCATCAACCCACAGAGACAGACAGTAGAGTTAAACCCTGACTGTAGTATCCATCAGTCATTGTGACAGTAGAGATGTTGCATGCTCATCACTGACTTCCACTGGGTTTGACCAAACACAGCTCTTTAACAAGTGCCATCTGTTCCCCAAGCATCATGTGGCTGTTTATAAATAGACTAGAACTGATCTGGGATCTTGTGAAGGGATGGAAGCCAAATGGGTAAGTAAGCTGGTTCGTATTCATAGTGGGGGTCATACCATTGGCTATTAATACCCCCCTAGTAGCACTAGAATAGCAAATTGTGGCCTTTTCTGTGGGCTTTAGCTGGGGAGTGTTTCTGAATGTCAGCTATGGGAGGGGCCTGGCTGGGACATGAGGCCATAGGAGACAGTGTGATTTTCACTGAGGATTTATAAATGACCTATAAACAGGGACCTTAAAAAAGCCCAGCCCCAGGAACAGAGGGAGAAGACCACAGCTGTTATGAAGCCTACATATGACATACATAACCCCTCGGTAACACCCCACGAACACATTCATAAACATCTAGGTGTTCATGACAGCCAGCGAACACAATGTGGCGCATGTGTGCGTGTCTGGTTGTCATCCATGTCTATGAAGGCCTAAGTCAGGCTGTAAAGCGTTCCAGGGGATGTTAAGCCTGTCATACGTAGCTTCATAAGCTCCAGATCCACACAGGTAGAATAAAGGATAGATTCAAAGAAAGGGCTGTCAACAAGAAGCCAGCTGCAACCAGATTAGACAGTGTACAGGAAACACAAGTCCACTCCAGAGGCCGAAGCCAAGAGGTCTGAGGTGAGAGGTCAGGGCTGCAGCCATAATCACCTGCGAGTACCTCTGTGCCCTATAAACGAGGAGTAATCCCACACCATGTGACCTGTGGAGCAGACATCATCAGCAGTGACGAGGTATCTGACCCGCTGTGACCCTGTTAGCCCTGTGTCCGTGTGTGTCTGATCACTGACAATCCTGACAGATTAAGGTTACTACTGGGTTCCAGGTTCCAGTGTGTTACTGTGTGTGACCTGCTGTGACCCTGCTAGCCCTGTGTCCGTGTGTGTCTGATCACTGACAATCCTGACAGATTAAGGTTACTACTGGGTTCCAGGTTCCAGTGTGTACTGTGTGTGACCCGCTGTGACCCTGTGTGTCTGATCACTGACAATCCTGACAGATTAAGGTTACTACTGGGTTCCAGGTTCCAGTGTGTTACTGTGTGTGACCCGCTGTGACCCTGTGTGTCTGATCACTGACAATCCTGACAGATTAAGGTTACTACTGGGTTCCAGGTTCCAGTGTGTTACTGTGTGTGACCTGCTGGGTTTTCTGTTGCCCTGTCTGCCCTGGGCAAGGTGTGTCTGTTGTGGTTACATATGATGATAGAACTGTGGCCCCCTGTTCATGACTACTGAACCTGTTTGTTCAACCATAGGGCTGTGTGAACCAGGTGTGTCAAGTGTACGTCTAGGGTGAATCAGCCGGTTGTCTGTTTCCTGTGGGTGAATCAGGTGTGTGTGTGTTAGATGCTTACTGGTGTTGCCTAGCGTCTCGTTGATGTGTGGGTGGGGGTTGTTATTCTGCAACCTCATTGGCGGCACCACCATGGTGCGCACCGCCGGCTTTCTGGGCTCCGTTACCGGGGCGACGCACGCTACACGGGGCCCGCGGTTCTGGTTGCCATCGGCGATGTAGCGTTGTTCGGTGAAGGGGCTGTTGCTAGGGCCAGAGGAGTCGGAGGAAGGCGAGCCGTCCACAATGTCACAACCACTCTCCTGCTCGTCATCTGACATACTGTAACAGACCAGAGCAATCACACACACAGAGATTATACATTCTATACTGTAACAGACAAGAGCAATCACACACAGAGAGTATACATTCTATACTGTAACAGACAAGAGCAATCACACACAGAGAGTATACATTCTATACTGTAACAGACCGGAGCAATCACACACAGAGATTATACATTCTATACTGTAACAGACAAGAGCAATCACACTGTATGACAGGTGTAGGTGCAACATTTAGGTTAGGGCCCAACATGTTTGTGTGCGGCTGTTGTCATTTGGGTCATACCTGTTGGGGCGTTTGCAGGGTGAGGTGCTGGACTGGGCTGAGGCAGAGGAGCTGGTGCTGAGGGTGCTGTCTGGACTGCTGAGGGAACATACTCTCTCCATACTCACTGTGCTCTGACACGCCTCACACTCAGCACTGCCCTTACACCTGGGGGGAGGGGGAGAGAAAGAGAAAGAAAGGGGGGGGGGGTTTAGTTACAAGTTACATACAGAGTTTGAGACGATAATGACTTCGATATATTTGAAGAGGCCGATTGTGGACTGTGGTGGATATTTGAAGAGGCCGATTGTGGACTGTAGTGGATATTTGAAGAGGCCGATTGTGGACTGTGGTGGATATTTGAAGAGGCCGATTGTGGACTGTGGTGGATATTTGAAGAGACCGATTGTGGACTGTAGTGGATATTTGAAGAGGCCGATTGTGGACTGTAGTGGATATTTGAAGAGACCGATTGTGGACTGTAGTGGATATTTGAAGAGACCGATTGTGGACTGTAGTGGATATTTGAAGAGGCCGATTGTGGACTGTAGTGGATATTTGAAGAGGCCGATTGTGGACTGTAGTGGATATTTGAAGAGGCCGATTGTGGACTGTAGTGGATATTTGAAGAGACCGATTGTGGGCTGTAGTGGATATTTGAAGAGACCGATTGTGGGCTGTAGTGGATATTTGAAGAGACCGATTGTGGACTGTAGTGGATATTTGAAGAGACCGATTGTGGACTGTAGTGGATATTTGAAGAGACCGATTGTGGACTGTAGTGGGTATTTGAAGAGACCGATTGTGGACTGTAGTGGATATTTGAAGAGACCGATTGTGGACTGTAGTGGATATTTGAAGAGACCGATTGTGGACTGTAGTGGATATTTGAAGAGACCGATTGTGGACTGTAGTGGATATTTGAAGAGACCGATTGTGGACTGTAGTGGATATTTGAAGAGACCGATTGTGGACTGTAGTGGATATTTGAAGAGACCGATTGTGGACTGTAGTGGATATTTGAAGAGACCGATTGTGGACTGTAGTGGATATTTGAAGAGACCGATTGTGGACTGTAGTGGATATTTGAAGAGACCGATTGTGGAGGAGCTTGAGAGTTACTTACTCCCCCAGTGAGTGTCTCCGTGTTCTCTCTTCCTCCTCCTCTTCCTCATCACTGCTGATACTAATGACAGTAACAGTGGGGCTGGCCAGATCAGACATCACCATGGCCTGCCGCTGCTTATAAGAGACAGACTGCTCTTCAGAGTCTGAACCTGCCTTACAGCAGCTAGGCTCCTCCACCTGCTCCGGTTCAGGTTCCAGCTGTGCAGCTCGCCCCGCCTCTGGGAATCTATCCTCTGGGACATTCCTCGTGGTGTCGGCCATCTTTGGGGACTGGCATACTGAGTTTTGGGTGTTGGTGTTGTAGGTGAAATTGCTGCCTCTAGAGAGAAATAAATGACGGGAAGTTTTTTTTAATGATCAGATCGTGTGTGTGTGTGTGTGTGTGTGTGTGTGTGTGTGTGTGTGTGTGTGTGTGTGTGTACGTGCGTGAGCGCGTGTGTGTTTACCTGTTAAAGCAGGGCTTGTTTCTCTTGTTTGCAGAGGGCTGTGGCCACACCACGTGTGCGATGCCTATGCTGATTGGCTGGTGGGCAGACATGGTCATCTGGTTGGTTAAGAACGGCTGATGGTGGTGGGGCATCATAGAGCTGTATTGGTTGCCATGGGGACGCACCTTCCTGCAAATGACAATACGGGGTAACGAGCCAAAGGTTATTATCTATATTAGAGACTTAACTGACTGATCTCACTCGCCTGCTTCAAAGGAGAGGCATGTGACTCATTCTCCATCAGTTTGCCAGACAGCCATCACACTGTGTCCTATATTCTCAGAGAAGTCCTTGTCAAGGGTAGAGCATAGCAACAAAACAGACTGACAGACAATGCAGTTTCAAAAAATTCATTTGGAGCTTCCCTATTGGCTCCCTACGGAGAAAAAAAATGAATTAGTCACTGACGGTCGCTAAAGAGCACAGACAGTCAACAGCTGACAGACAGCACTCACCCCCATTCTCCCAGTCTCTGTGGGCCTGCCACAGTGTCAGACGCCATGGTGGCTGGTGGGGGCGCCATTGAAGTCACCTGCTGCCAGGCGGGCACCAGGATCTGCTGGGGGCGGTTAGACCAGGTCTGCTGCAAGGGAGAGGAACACCGTTTCCATGGTTTCTATAGCTATCTAAACTTATTCATTCCGTGGTATAGAGGGGCAGGTAGCCTAGTGGTTAGAGCGTTAGGCCAGTAACTGAAAGATTGCTGGATCGAATCCCCGAGGTGACAAGGTAAAAATCTGTAGTTCTGCCGCTGAACAAGGCAGTTAACCCACTGTTCCCCGGGTGCCGGAGACATGGATGAGGATTAAGGCAGCCCCCCGCACCTCTCTGATTCAGAGGGGTTGGGTTAAGTTGAATAGATTCAAAACATCCCCAGCACAAATGCATCCAGGATGTGTCTTGCTGATTCTCTGTCAGTTTCACTGTTGGTCTGAATCACTCAATCACACACTAGCCCGAATACTAGGGACTCGCTCTCCCGCTCCCCCCTCTCTTCTCGTTACCTGTGTGATGAGCCCAGGTCTGATCTGTAGGGGCTGGATGGAGGGAGCTTGGGTGACCAGAGGCACAGCAGTCTCCATGCGTACGGAGAAGCCCTGAGGCTTGGCTGCGTTAGTGGGGATTCCTGGAGGACCGGAAAGGGAAACATGTGTTCCACAGTAAGTCCAAGTCAGTAGATTTTGCTATAGAGGTGGATGGAAAGGAGGGAGGAAGAGAGGGGGGGGGGAGAGAGAGAAGAGAGGGGGGAGAAAGAGAGAAGAGAGGAGGGGGGAGGAGAAAGAGAGAAGTGAGAAGGAGGGGAGAAAGAGAGAAGAGAGGAGGGGGGAGGAGAGAAGAGAGGAGGGGGGAGGAGAAAGAGAGAAGAGAGGAGGGGGGAGGAGAGAAGAGAGGAGGGGGGAGGAGAAAGAGAGAAGTGAGGAGGGGGGAGGAGAAAGAGAGAAGTGAGGAGGGGGGAGGAGAAAGAGAGAAGGGGGGAGAAAGAGGAGAAGATTAAGAAGTCATACCCTGCATCGTTGGGGGGCACAGGATGAGTGCCTGTTGAAATGAGTCGCTGCAGCCAAACTGGCCATTTCCTGTTTGGAGCGGTATCCCAGGGTGCATCACTGAGGGGGCCGAGGGGGCTAAAGCCTGAAGACAAGACAGAGACATGAGCCCCCTGACATCTACTACAGAAACTAATGGGTTAGATCAACACAGAGACATGAGCCCCCTGACATCTACTACAGAAACTAATGGGTTAGATCAACACAGAGACATGAGCCCCCTGACATCTACTACAGAAACGAATGGGTTAGATCAACACAGAGACATGAGCCCCCTGACATCTACTACAGAAACGAATGGGTTAGATCAACACAGAGACATGAGCCCCCTGACATCTACTACAGAAACTAATGGGTTAGATCAACACAGAGACATGAGCCCCCTGACATCTACTACAGAAACTAATGGGTTAGATCAACACAGAGACATGAGCCCCCTGACATCTACTACAGAAACTAATGGGTTAGATCAACACAGAGACATGAGCCCCCTGACATCTACTACAGAAACTAATGGGTTAGATCAATACAGAGACATGAGCCCCCTGACATCTACTACAGAAACTAATGGGTTAGATCAACACAGAGACATGAGCCCCCTGACATCTACTACAGAAACTAATGGGTTAGATCAACACAGAGACATGAGCCCCCCTGACATCTACTACAGAAACTAATGGGTTAGATCAACACAGAGACATGAGCCCCCTGACATCTACTACAGAAACTAATGGGTTAGATCAACACAGAGACATGAGCCCCCCTGACATCTACTACAGAAACTAATGGGTTAGATCAACACAGACATGAACCCCCTGACATCTACTACAGAAACTAATGGGTTAGATCAACACAGACGGTCAATCAACAGGGATTTCATCAGCACAACATAAGGGGAATTGTGGCCTCAATTACTATTTTCATAAAGAAAGTGTTTGAGAAGAAAATAAGGAAAACAATACCAAAACTTTGACTCTCCATAATTAAAAACCTCCTAGTGTAAGTTTTGACAGATTCCAACATATAATCCGCATTAGCCTCACATCCCCAGTAGATGGCGACCTGCCTGTCTGGAGTCTGAGCCAAACAGCAGTGCTGTATGCACCAAGCATATCAGAGTAAGAGTACAGATCTAGGATCTGTCCATATAATCTTATTATTAAATCATTTAAAAGGCAAAACTGATCCTAGATCAGCAGTCCTACTCCGACACTTTATGAATAAATAAAGAACAGAGCAGGAGCCTGTGCCTGTGGTTCAGAGGTCACTGCTCTGACCTCTTGTGCCCGGGCCTACAATATTGAATCCAGGGAATTAGACCAGGGCTGAATCCAACATGATCAAAGGTCTGGAAAGTCCAATAAAAAAGTCCACCCAGAACAGGGACCGGCCCCCCCATACACATGACAGTCAACACAAAGCATTCTGAGAGGTGAATACTGGGAGATCTGGTGCATTTTCCCACCAAATACTTCCTGTAACTGGAACCAATCAAAGTTCACCTACATCAGAGCGGATGTGTTTTACACACACAAGGCTTTCCTAGAGACCACCCATTCTGTTTCCCCCCCAGGGGTAAATACTGAACACAAATGCACTAGAATTAAGGATGTGTCGATATATCAACTTGATTCAATTGGGTTTGTGGTATATGAGGTTCAGACGCCATCACCTTCACATTGTACCAACAGTTGATATGAGAATGGACTTCTAATGTGTTGACTAAGATGGACTTGTATTTCCAGAAATAGCTGGATGGTATTTAGAATAACAAAGTGAAAACATGACAGTATGAGGCCAGTTGAACCCATCTGTCTAATAGGATCAGATGGCTCCAAACTTCAACCATCTCTCTCCTCAGCAACACAACGCATCCGCGCTGTTGCCATGACATAGCCTACGTAACGTCCTGGCGTTGCCACGACAGCGAAGGTGAACGGCTACAGTTCCACGTCAGGACGAGGGGGGCGATAAAGTCCCATGTCATCCACTCCGACCATCTGGAGGTCTGGGTCAGGGGAAAACACGCCTTGGTCTAGCTGTTTCTCAAATGAAGACTTGTCTGATAAAACTGTCTCCATTCAAATCTAATATACAGTCTAACACCTCTAGCAGTGGTACATTGTCATATAGCCATCTATTCATATAAACGGAAATCTTTCACTCCATGTGACGGCTACTGTATTGATGTGGTGAAGCTACTTACTTGGTTGTGGATGGCGGCCATCTTGCTGAAGGGCCCGGTCAGGTTAACTGTGGTGGTGGTGGTGGTCACCGGTCTGATGAAGGGGGCTTTGTTCCGGTTGAGCGTGTCGTAAGGACCGGGACGAGAGCGGGTAACGTCCATAATGTGGAAACATGATTTGACACTGATGGAGAGAGGAAAGGAGGGGGTTGGAGTTATTTTCATCACAGTACAGCAGAGGCCTCAGCTATTCTTTATGCTTGTCCTTCTTTTACAAATAACTAAATGTTTCATCATGTCTCTTCTCTACGAAAAGGTCAACCCGTCTGAAAGACAGTGGGGGAAACTCACTGGTTGCTATGGGGGAAGTCGAGCAGGTGTTGCATGGACATAAAGGAGTGGCTGAGCGCCTCCGCGGGGGCGATCCTCTTCTCAGCATCGATCCACAACATCCTCTTCAGCAGGCCTACAAACTCTCTTCGGTCCACCTTCTCTGCCAACAGGTCACTACCTTCCAGATTCATCACCAAGTTGACCTGGGAGAGAGAGGCAGGTCAGGGCTCAGGAGAACTGGTCATCTGTTATCTTTCCCAGTGTTTGTGTCCATTACCTCTGGAGCCTCAGGAAGTTTTAAACCAGCTTTACAAGTCAAGGGAGACTTGGTTAAGGGACAAACAGTATAAACAGTCACAATGCTGGAATAATCCTTTCCTAAATTAAAAATACATTTTGCAGAAGTTTATCAAATGTGAAAACATCAAACCAACCATTGTGAAAAGTGGAACGTGAGAACGATGAGGCATTTTTCATATCTACAGCATTCTACATCCCCCCGTCTCTACACATCTACGTCCCCCCCAGTCTCTACGTCACCCCCCCCCCCCCCCCGCCTCTACGTCATCCCCCCGCCTCCACGTCATCTCCCCCCCCCCCCGTCCCCGTCCCCCGCCTCTACGTCATCAGCAGGGAAATGTTCAACCCATGATCTCATTGTCAGGGAATTTCCAGCTGTGGTTTCACCCGAGGCTTGACTTTCAAACTAAGTGTTGGGTGCTGAACCTTAGCATGTCACTTAGCATATGACTAGAGATGTGAGAATGGGGTTTTTCCAGCAATGAGATGTACGTACATGTTCTAGCTTCTTCAGTCAAACAGCTGAAGGTGAACTTCCTCTCTCTCAGACCTACGGCCCCATGTCATCTAACCATCTGACCATGGGCTTCCTGAGTAGGGACTCATCAACACGGTCTAGTTAGAACAGCTGAAGGTGAACTTCTTCTCTCTCAGACCTACGGCCCCATGTCATCTAACCATCTGACCATGGGCTTCCTGAGTAGAGACTCATCAACACGGTCTAGTTAGAACAGCTGAAGGTGAACTTCCTCTCTCTCAGACCTACATCATCTAACCATAAGCTTCCTGAGTAGAGACTCATCAACACAGTCTAGTTAGACCAGCTGAAGGTGTCCACATCCTGTGGAACAAGACTTACGTGCGCCATGTCATCCAAACAGTTGAAGATGTACTTCCTTGCTTCCTTCGATTTCATCCCCGTCTCGGTCTCATGCTCATCAGTCGACTGGAGAGAGACAGGGGGAGAAAGAGAGAGACAGGGGGAGAAAGAGAGAGAGGGAGAGAGAGGGGGAGAAAGAGAGAGAGACAGGGGGAGAAAGAGAGAGAGACAGGGGGAGAAAGAGAGAGAGACAGGGAGAGAAAGAGAGAGAGACAGGGAGAGAAAGAGAGAGAGACAGGGAGAGAAAGAGAGAGAGAGAGACGGGGAGAAAGAGAGAGAGAGAGACAGGGGGAGAAAGAGAGCGAGAGAGACCGGGGGAGAAAGAGAGAGACCGGGGGAGAAAGAGAGAGACAGGGGGAGAAAGAGAGAGACAGGGGGAGAAAGAGAGAGACAGGGGGAGAAAGAGAGACAGGGGGACAGGGGAGAAAGAGAGAGACAGGGGGGGAGAAAGAGAGAGAGAGGGGGACAGGGGGAGAAAGAGAGAGAGAGAGAGACAGGGGGAGAAAGAGAGAGAGAGAGAGACAGGGGGAGAAAGAGAGAGAGAGAGAGACAGGGGAGAAAGAGAGAGAGAGAGAGACAGGGGGGGGAGAAGAGGAGAGAGAGAGAGAGAGAGAGACAGGGGGAGAAAGAGAGAGAAGAGAGAGACAGGGGGAGAGAAGAGAGAGAGAGAGAGACAGGGGGAGAAGAAAGAGAGAGAGGGACAGGGGGAGAAAGAGAGAGAGAGAGAGACAGGGGAGAAAGAGAGGAGAGAGAGAGACAGGGGGAGAAAGAGAGAGAGAGAGAGACAGGGGAGAAAGAGAGAGAGAGAGAGACAGGGGAGAAAGAGAGAGAGAGAGAGAGACAGGGGGAGAAAGAGAGAGAGAGAGAGACAGGGGGAGAGAGAGAGAGAGACAGGGGAGAAAGAGAGAGAGAGAGACAGGGGGAGAAAAGAGAGAGAGAGGACAGGGGGAGAAAGAGAGAGAGGAGAGAGAGAGAGACAGGGGGAAGAAAGAGAGGAGAGAGAGAGACAGGGGGAGAAAGAGAGAGAGAGAGAGACAGGGGGAAAGAGAGAGAGAGACAGGGGGAGAAAGAGAGAGAGAGAGAGAGACAGGGGGAGAAAGAGAGAGAGAGAAGACAGGGGAGAGGAAAGAGAGAGAGAGAGAGAGAGAGAGACAGGGGGAGAAAGAGAGGAGAGAGAGAGGACAGGGGGAGAAAGAGAGAGAGAGAGAGAGAGAAAGAGAGAGAGGAGAGAGAAGACAGGGGGAAGAAAGAGAGAGAGAGAGAGAGAGAGACAGGGGGAGAAAGAGAGAGAGAGAGAGGAGAGAGAGGGAGAAAAGGAGAGATGAGAGAGGGGAGAACAGGGGGAAGAAAGAGAGAGAGAGGAGAGAGAGACGGGGGAAAAGAGAGAGAGAGAGAGAGAGAGACAGGGGAGAAAGAGAGAGAGAGGAGAGAGAGCGAACCAGGGGACGGAAAGAGGAGAGAGAGAGAGACAGGGGGAAAAGAGAGAGAGAGAGACAGGGGGAGAAAGAGAGAGAGGAGACAGGGGGAGGAAAGAGAGAGAGAGAGACAGGGGGGAGAGAGAGAGAGAGAGAGACAGGGGGAGAAAGAGAGAGAGAGAGAGACATGGGGAGAAAGAGAGAGAGAGAGAGACATGGGGAGAAAGAGAGAGAGAGAGAGAGAGACATGGGAGAAAGAGAGAGAGAGACAGGGGGAGAAGGAGAGAGAGAGAGAGACAGGGGGAGAAGGAGAGAGAGAGAGAGACAGGGGGAGAAAGAGAGAGAGAGAGAGACAGGGGGAGAAAGAGAGAGACAGGGGGAGAAAGAGAGAGAGACAGGGGGAGAAAGAGAGAGACAGGGGGAGAAAGAGAGAGACAGGGGGAGAAAGAGAGAGAGACAGGGGGAGAAAGAGAGAGAGACAGGGGGAGAAAGAGAGAGAGAGAGAGAGACAGGGGGAGAAAGAGAGAGAGACAGGGGGAGAAAGAGAGAGAGAGACAGGGAGAACCATAAGGATTTGGTTTATCCCTTCAGCCTTTATCTCCAGAGTTGGTTCAAGCGGTGAAAAAGAGGATGCTTGTGTTGGCGTTTTCTTCTCTGGTGGGAGAATGTTTGGTGATGGTGAGATAATATGAAGGTTTGTTTTCAGTGCCGGGCTAGGAGGTGTGTGTGTTTTGGTGGAGAGGAGCGAAAGAGGGGTCAGTGTATGGAATGGTTGAGAGAGGGTGCTGGGGGGGGGGGGGGTCCTTCTTACTTTCAATCGCCATGCTGAGTAGGGGGAGTCAGACTCCCTGCAGAAGAACCGTGCCGATTTTGTCCCCACATTCAACAGATGCTCCCCAGGCAAACCCTGCGTCTGAGAAATGTAGCGAATCTGTGAAGAGGAAGCGAGGGAAAAACAAAGACGTGAATAGACCGAGCAAGAGAGAAAAGGAGGAGATAGAAGAGAAAGACACGTGGATAGACAGAGCAAGAGAGAAAAGGAGGAGATAGAAGAGAAAGACACGTGGATAGACAGAGCAAGAGAGATAGAGAAAGGAAAAATGCATTAGGAAAGAACATTCCCTGTATGCTATGACTGTAACAGAAGGGGAAAGAACATTCCCTGTATGCTATGACTAACAGAAGGGAAAAGAACATTCCCTGTATGCTATGACTGTAACAGAAAGGGAAAGAACATTCCCTGTATGCTATGACTGTAACAGAAGGGGAAAGAACATTCCCTGTATGCTATGACTGTAACAGAAGGGGAAAGAACATTCCCTGTATGCTATGACTGTAACAGAAGGGAAAAGAACATTCCCTGTATGCTATGACTGTAACAGAAGGGAAAGAACATTTCGATATTACCATTTCTCCCCCATAATATTACCATAACATCATACAGTCTAAACATCCCAGCACAGTTCTCTTCTCCATTCCTGCGGTGCCTTGTTCCACTGTAAACTGCCCAGTCCTACCCACTCCTCCCATACCCACAGTCCCCCACCTTCAAGCCCAGGCGCTGACCCCTTTCTCCAGCCTCACACATCCTGAGAACACAGTCATTACCTAGTGGTAATACATTCAGGTTATGCACACGTGTCTTTCACACTACCATCACCCTAGGAACGAGTGACGTGCGGGGGGGTGGGGCCCTGGGAATGAATGACGTGCGGGGGGGTGGGGCCCTGGGAATGAGTGACATGCGGGGGGGTGGGGCCCTGGGAATGAGTGACGTGCGGGGGGGAATGGGCCCTGGGAATGAGTGACGTGCGCATGGTAGGGCCCTGGGAATGAGTGACGTGTGCAGGGTGGGGCCCTGGGAATGAGTGACGTGTGGGGGGGTGGGGCCCTGGGAATGAGTGACGTGTGCAAGGTGGGGCCCTGGGAATGAGTGACGTGTGCAAGGTGGGCCCTGGGAATGAGTGACGTGCGTGGGGGTGGGGCCCTGGGAATGAGTGACGTGCGGGGGGGTGGGGCCCTGGGAATGAATGACGTGCGGGGGGGTGGGGCCCTGGGAATGAGTGACATGCGGGGGGGTGGGGCCCTGGGAATGAGTGACGTGCGGGGGGGAATGGGCCCTGGGAATGAGTGACGTGCGCATGGTAGGGCCCTGGGAATGAGTGACGTGTGCAGGGTGGGGCCCTGTGAATGAGTGACGTGTGGGGGGGTGGGGCCCTGGGAATGAGTGACGTGTGCAAGGTGGGGCCCTGGGAATGAGTGACGTGTGCAAGGTGGGGCCCTGGGAATGAGTGACGTGCGTGGGGGTGGGGCCCTGGGAATGAGTGACGTGCGTGGGGGTGGGGCCCTGGGAATGAGTGACGTGCGTGGGGGTGGGGCCCTGGGAATGAATGACGTGTGCGGGGTAGGGCCCTGGGAATGATTGACATGCGCGGGGTAGGGCCCTGGGAATGATTGAAGTGTGCAGGGTAGGGCCCTGGGAATGATTGAAGTGTGCAGGGTAAGGCCCTGGGAATGATTGAAGTGTGCAGGGTAAGGCCCTGGGAATGATTGAAGTGTGCAGGGTAGGGCCCTGGGAATAATTGACATGTGTGTGCGTAAGAGTGTAGTTTCTGTCCCTCTCCTCACCCCTACCTGGGCTCGAACCAGGGACCCTCATCGACAAGTCACCCTCAAAGCATCATTACCTATCGCTCCACAAAAGCCTCAACTACTTGAAGGTCTCAGAGAGAGTTACGTCACCGATTGAAACGCTACTAGCGCGCACCCCGCTAACTAGGGAGCCATTTCACACCAGTTACATGTGGGTGTGTCCGTGATCAGGGCCCTAGCTGGAGAGAGGGAGTATGACTGTATGCCGCTGCCTGCATGGGGTCGTGTTGACTCAGGATTCTGCGTTTCACACAGAAAGGGAAAGATGAGACGCAGATAAAACATCTTGCTGCGTTATGTAAACGCAAATCTAAAAGGCTTCTTACTGTAAATTCTGCTCAGCTTCAGTCAGGATTCGCTCCAAATCATGAATGTAAAAGGAGTCATTTCCTGCTTCAGTTGCACTTCTCCACTCAGATGGAGTGTATTTGCTCGTCATTGGATCACCAGCAGGTCATTTCCTCCAGTGTAGTTTTTCTCCGGTATAAAGTTCAAATGCAAAGCTCAATTTCAAGAAAAAAGGTAGAAATGTAGCTGGCTACATTATTCTATGATAAACATTGCCTACTGGATGGTGGGATGATTCTGTCTGTGTCTACCTACTGGGTGGTGGGATGATTCTGTCTGTGTCTACGTACTGGGTGGTGGGATGATTCTGTCTGTGTCTACCTACTGGCTAGTGGGATGATTCTGTCTGTGTCTACCTACTGGCTAGTGGGATGATTCTGTCTGTGTCTACCTACTGGCTAGTGGGATGATTCTGTCTGTGTCTACCTACTGGCTAGTGGGATGATTCTGTCTGTGTCTACCTACTGGGTGGTGGGATGATTCTGTCTGTCTGTCTACCTACTGGGTAGTGGGATGATTCTGTCTGTGTCTACCTACTGGATGGTGGGCTGATTCTGTCTGTGTCTACCTACTGGGTGGTGGGATGATTCTGTCTGTGTCTACCTACTGGGTAGTGGGATGATTCTGTGTCTACCTACTGGGTGGTGGGATGATTCTGTCTGTGTCTACCTACTGGATGGTGGGCTGATTCTGTCTGTGTCTACCTACTGGGTGGTGGGCTGATTCTGTCTGTGTCTACCTACTGGATGGTGGGCTGATTCTGTCTGTGTCTACCTACTGGGTGGTGGGATGATTCTGTCTGTGTCTACCTACTGGGTGGTGGGCTGATTCTGTCTGTCTACCTACTGGGTGGTGGGCTGATTCTGTCTGTGTCTACCTACTGGGTGGTGGGCTGATTCTGTCTGTGTCTACCTACTGGGTGGTGGGCTGATTCTGTCTGTGTCTACCTACTGGGTGGTGGGCTGATTCTGTCTGTGTCTACCTACTGGGTAGTGGGATGATTCTGTGTCTACCTACTGGGTGGTGGGATGATTCTGTCTGTGTCTACCTACTGGGTGGTGGGATGATTCTGTCTGTGTCTACCTACTGGGTGGTGGGCTGATTCTATCTGTGTCTACCTACTGGGTGGTGGGCTGATTCTGTCTGTGTCTACCTACTGGGTGGTGGGGTGATTCTGTCTGTGTCTACCTACTGGGTGGTGGGATGATTCTGTCTGTGTTTACCTACTGGGTGGTGGGATAAAGAACAGGGAGGTTTATGAGAACAGTTGTAGAGAGAGGCCTGTCTGACGTCAGTCACACCAAGGTGTCAGGGAAAACATCCATTAGAGGCTTAGTGCTGCCTTGGGGGCGAGAGGAGGGCAAGAGGAGGGCAAGAGGCGCGTCGGCATTCCACTGGGGTAGAGGAGTTGTGTTTGAGAAGGGCTAGGGGAGAGGAACGAGGGCTGTGTTGGCATTCTTGAGACTGCAGGGCACTAGCCCCTAAACTATCCTCTCTGGGACTCTGGGTCTTGGACAGGCTTAACCCTGCCTGTTTGGGATCAAATTCAATGACTTCCAGCTTTCAAGGTTTCATCTACCATATCTTTTAAATAAGAAAATGTAATCTAACCTCATATGGATCTAAATGCCAAAGCAGACGCACAGACAGAAAATCAATTATAGATACGAGATGATATAAACATAAAGAGGTGTGTGTGTAGCTCCACTTAGTCACGTCAATACATCTAGGATTAACATCTTATAATTCAAAAAAAAAAAACTGGGTTGGATCCCTCAAGTGTCCTGTACACAGAGACAAGTCTTGACCTCTCCCTCTGAACCCACAACCAGCAGGCTACAACCATCACTAGTTAATAAAAACACACTGTTCTTATCAGATGGTCTTCTCTGGTGAACCCTGCCAGCATGAGCATGAGGACCCACGGTCTGTATGTGTTTACAGTTATGTCCCTCTCAGCCATTCAGTGTTAAAGGTATTCCCTTCCTGTCTGCAAACCAGATGGAAATATGTCAAGTCTGACTTGTTAAATGGGGAAGGGAGGAAATATGTCAAGTCTGACTTGTTAAATGGGGAAGGGAGGAAATATGTCAAGTCTGACTTGGTAAATGGGGAAGGGAGGAAATATGTCAAGTCTGACTTGGTAAATGGGGAAGGGAGGAAATATGTCAAGTCTGACTTGGTAAATGGGGAAGGGAGGAAATATGTCAAGTCTGACTTGGTAAATGGGGAAGGGAGGAAATATGTCAAGTCTGACTTGGTAAATGGGGAAGGGAGGAAATATGTCAAGTCTGACTTGGTAAATGGGGAAGGGAGGAAATATGTCAAGTCTGACTTGGTAAATGGGGAAGGGAGGAAATATGTCAAGTCTGACTTGGTAAATGGGGAAGGGAGGAAATATGTCAAGTCTGACTTGGTAAATGGGGAAGGGAGGAAATATGTCAAGTCTGACTTGGTAAATGGGGAAGGGAGGAAATATGTCAAGTCTGACTTGGTAAATGGGGAAGGGAGGAAATATGTCAAGTCTGACTTGGTAATGGGGAAGGAGGACATGCAGTGTATTCGGAAAGCTCTCTGTTCGCATTTTTTTCCAAAGGAAAAACCAAATACCGGAATGTTTTTGCGAGTGTAATTACAGGCCTTGTCCTGTTTTCTCTGTTCGTTTGTTTACTGCTGAGGAGTTTGGGCATTTGTGGTGTCCTCCACTGCACTTACAATGCTTTCAGGAAGTATTCAGTACCGTTCTTACTGTTCTTACAAAATGTGTTACGTTACAGCCTGATTCTAGCACTTGTCCTCATCAATCTATACACAATAATCCACAATGACAATGGAAAAACAGGAGTTTAAAAATCTATTTCATATTTTTTAAACAGAAATACCTTATTTACATAAGTATTCAGACTCTTTGCTATGGGACTCGAAATTGAGCTCAGGTACATCCTGTTTCCATTGATCATCCTTGAGATGTCCACCTGTGGTAAATTCACTTGATTGGACATGATTTGGAAAGACACACACGTCCATATCAGTACTCACAGTTGACAGTGCATGTCAGAGCAAAACCCAAGCCAAGAGATGGAAGGAATTGTCTGTAGAGCTCAGAGACAGGATTGTGTTGAGGCACAGATCTGGGGAAGGGTACCAAAGAAATGTCTGCAGCATTGAAGATCCTCAAGAACACAGTGGCCTCCCATCATTCTTAAATGGAAGACTCTTCCTAGAGCTGGCCTCCCAGCCAAACTGAGCAATCAGGGGAGAAGGGCCTTGGTCAGGGAGGTGACCAAGAACCCGATGGTCACTTACAGAGCTCCAGAGTTCCCCTTTGGAGATGGGAGAACCTTTCAGAAGTACAAACATCTGCAGCACTCCACCAATCAGGCCTTTATGGTAAAGTGGCCAGACGGAAGCCACTCCTGAGTAAAAAAGGCACATGACAGCCCGCTTTGGAGTTTGCCATGAGAAACAAGATTCTCTGGTCTGATGAAACCAAGATTGAACTCTTTGGTCTGAAAGCCAAGAGCCACGTCTGGAGGAAACCAATCACTGCTCATCATCTGGCCAATACCATCCTTACGGTGAAGCATGGTGGTGTCAGCATCATGCTGTGGGGATGTTTTTCAGCGGCAGGGACTGGAAGACTAGTCAGGATCGAGGGAAAGATTGAGTAAAGCACAGAAAGATCCTGAAAACCTGCTCCAGAGTGCTCAGAACCTCAGACTGGGGTGAAGGTTCACCTTCCAACAGAAAAACAACCATAAGCACACAGCCAAGACAACGCAGAAGTGGCTTCGAGACATGTCTCTGAAAGTCCTTGAGTGGCCCAGCCAGAGCCCGGATTTGAACCCGATTTAACATCTCTGGAGAGACCTGAAAATAGCTGTGCAGCAACGTTCCCCATCTAACCTGACAGAGCTTGAGAGGATCTGCAGAGAAGAATTGAAGAAACTCCCCAATTACAGGTGTGTCAAGCCTGTAGCGTCATACCAAGAAGACCTGAGTCTGTAATCGCTGACAAAGGTGCTTCAACAAAGTACTGAGTAAAGGGTCTGAATACTGATGGAAATGTGATATTTCAGTTTGTCATTTGTTTGTACATTTGAAAAATATTCTAAAAACCAGTTTTTGCTTTGTCATTATGGGGTATTGTGTGTAGATTGATGAGGGAGAAAAAAAACATTTGATCCATTTTAGAATAAGGCTGTAACATAACAAAATGTGGAAAAAGTCAAGGGATCTGAACACTTTCTGAATGCACTTTATGTCAAGTCTGACTTGGTAATGGAGAAGGGATGAAATATGTCAGAACATCTCGGAGACAAATGCCTGAGAAATGAAGAAAAACAGGATGTGTATCCAGGTTCACTCCCAGGATACATGTTTTTATTGGAGCCCGAGTGTGTGTGTGTATACAGTGTTTGTGTGTGCAGTTGATGTGCATGTATGTACATGTGTGGGAGGGAGGGATGGTGGTAGAGCAGAGACGAAGGAGTGGTCTCATTGCCATTCCTCGTGCTGACATCATGGTGTTACCATCTTCCTATGAAGACTTGACATTAACATGTAGTGTCTGCAGCAGTACACCTCACCCACTGTGGCCTTAAAACAGCTCTTCATAAAACACTGCTGCCTCAGTGTCACACCCTCTCTCTTTCTCACACTCCCTCTATTGCACGCCCTCCTCCTCCTCTCCCTCTACTGCACGCCGCCCTCCTCCTCTCCCTCTACTGCACGTCCTCCTCCTCTCCCTCTACTGCACGCCGCCCTCCTCCTCTCCCTCTACTGCACGCCCTCCTCCTCTCCCTCTACTGCACGCCCTCCTCCTCTCCCTCTACTGCACGTCCTCCTCCTCTCCCTCTACTGCACGCCCTCCTCCTCTCCCTCTACTGCACGCCCTCCTCCTCTCCCTCTACTGCACGCCCTCCTCCTCCTCTCCCTCTACTGCACGCCCTCCTCCTCTCCTGCACGCCCTCCTCCTCTCCCTCTACTGCACGCCCTCCTCCTCTCCCTCTACTGCACGCCCTCCTCCTCTCCCTCTACTGCACGCCCTCCTCCTCTCCCTCTACTGCACGCCCTCCTCCTCTCCCTCTACTGCACGCCGCCCTCCTCCTCTCCCTCTACTGCACGCCCTCCTCCTCCTCTCCCTCTACTGCACGCCCTCCTCCTCTCCCTCTACTGCACGTCCTCCTCCTCTCACTCTACTGCACGCCCTCCTCCTCTCCCTCTACTGCACGCCCTCCTCCTCTCCCTCTACTGCACGCCCTCCTCCTCTCCCTCTACTGCACGCCCTCCTCCTCTCCTGCACGCCCTCCTCCTCCTCCTCCTCTCCCTCTCCTGCATGCCCTCCTCCTCCTCTCCCTCTACTGCACGCCATCCTCCTCTCCCTCTACTGCACGCCCTCATCCTCCTCTCCCTCTACTGCACGCCTCCTCCTCTCCCTCTACTGCACGCCCTCCTCCTCTCCCTCTACTGCACGCCATCCTCCTCTCCCTCTACTGCACGCCGCCCTCCTCTCCCTCTACTGCAAGCCGCCCTCCTCTCCCTCTACTGCACGCCCTCCTCCTCTCCCTCTACTGCACGCCCTCCTCCTCTCCCTCTACTGCACGCCCTCCTCCTCTCCCTCTACTGCACGCCCTCCTCCTCTCCCTCTACTGCACGCCCTCCTCCTCTCCCTCTACTGCACGCCCTCCTCCTCTCCCTCTACTGCACGCCCTCCTCCTCATCTCTCTACTGCACGCCCTCCTCCTCTCCTGCACGCCCTCCTCCTCCTCTCCCTCTACTGCACGCCCTCATCCTCCTCTCCCTCTACTGCACGCCCTCCTCCTCTCCCTCTACTGCACACCCTCCTCCTCTCCCTCTACTGCACACCCTCCTCCTCTCCCTCTACTGCACACCCTCCTCCTCTCCCTCTATTGCACGCCCTCCTCCTCATCTCTATTGCACGCCCTCCTCATCTCTCTATTGCACGCCCTCCTCCTCATCTCTCTATTGCACGCCCTCCTCCTCATCTCTCTATTGCACGCCCTCCTCCTCATCTCTCTATTGCACGCCATCCTCCTCATCTCTCTATTGCACGCCATCCTCATCATCTCTCTATTGCA
>NW_022262790.1:90000-115000 GCF_002021735.2 Oncorhynchus kisutch
AATGCGGCTTTGGGACATTGTGATCTGCCCCTATAAAAACAGATGAATTACATTTAGTGCTGCCGTGCTCAAGTCAAATCTCTTCGGGAGGTGTTGAGTTATCCCTCCTGCCTCTGGGCCGGAGCGGAAAGCGTGAAAAATGATACTGGGAAGTAAAAATACTTTGGCGAGGACACAGTCCGTCTGCAGAGGGGGCTTCGGGGGTGTACTGCAGGGTAATGTATAGGAAAGGTTGGAGCTGGACTGAAAGGCTTGCTGTGGATGGGTCTCCAGGGCGGGGGGGAAAGCCGGTCAACATAAGCCCCAGATTCATTGAACTCTGGGCAGCTGCTGTTCAGGGCTCTGCTGGGGGGGATCCATCACCTCCAGCCTGCTATGCCATCAGTCATTGGGAGAGACCATCCACACCTCCGCCCTGCCACTGGCACATCCACAGGGGAGCCCTCCCCCGCCGGAGGTGGCCAGGAAATACGGCACTAATCTGGGCCTGTCGTTGCCTGTCACTCCCCTCCTCCGTCTCTCACTCCTCTCTACCCTCTCAATTCATTCCCACACACTATGGTAAATTATTTCTTCATCAATATTTCCTCTTCCAAACTCGCTCTCCCTTTCTAAATCTCCCCCTCCTTCCCACCCCTGCTGCCTCAAGCAGTCCCAGTACAGTATATTATCCTTTATCTCCTTCTCCTCCCCTCTCCCTTCCATTCCTCATTTCCAGTGCCTCCCTGATCATCCTGGGAACCCAGCAGGAGTAAAGCATTAATAACAGGGCTACGGAGGAGTGGGAGGTCTGAGTCCATGTCCTAATACAAGCCATCACCTCATAGCATCAACGCACACTGTTAGAGTACAGTAGGAGGGGCTAGACAGACTTCACTCAGCTAGAGAGGAGAACAGATGCCAGAGGAAAGTGGAGGGGAGGAGATGGAGGAGGACAGTAGACTAAAAAGAGAGTGTGAGCGAGTGGGAAGAAAAAGGGAGGAGGAGATAAAGGAACTTCAAGGAGAAGGAGGAGATAAAGGAACTTCAAGGAGGAGGAGATAAAGGAACTTCAAGGAGGAGGAGGAGATAAAGGAACTTCAAGGAGGAGGAGGAGATAAAGGAACTTCAAGGAGGAGGAGGAGGAGATAAAGGAACTTCAAAGAGGAGGAGATAAAGGAACTTCAAGGAGGAGGAGATAAAGGAACTTCAAGGAGGAGGAGGAGGAGATAAAGGAACTTCAAGGAGGAGGAGGAGGAGATAAAGGAACTTCAAGGAGGAGGAGGAGGAGATAAAGGAACTTCAAGGAGGAGGAGGAGGAGATAAAGGAACTTCAAGGAGGAGGAGGAGGAAATAAAGGAACTTCAAGGAGAAGGAGGAGATAAAGGAACTTCAATGAGGAGGAGGAGATAAAGGAACTTCAAGGAGGAGGAGATAAAGGAACTTCAAGGAGGAGGAGGAGGAGATAAAGGAACTTCAAGGAGGAGGAGATAAAGGAACTTCAAGGAGAAGGAGGAGATAAAGGAACTTCAAGGAGGAGATAAAGGAACTTCAAGGAGAAGGAGGAGATAAAGGAACTTCAAGGAGGAGGAGGAGATAAAGGAACTTCAAGGAGGAGGAGGAGGAAATAAAGGAACTTCAAGGAGGAGGAGGAGGAAATAAAGGAACTTCAAGGAGAAGGAGGAGATAAAGGAACTTCAAGGAGGAGGAGGAGATAAAGGAACTTCAAGGAGGAGGAGATAAAGGAACTTCAAGGAGGAGGAGGAGGAGATAAAGGAACTTCAAGGAGAAGGAGGAGATAAAGGAACTTCAAGGAGGAGGAGATAAAGGAACTTCAAGGAGAAGGAGGAGATAAAGGAACTTCAAGGAGGAGGAGGAGATAAAGGAACTTCAAGGAGGTGGAGATAAAGGAACTTCAAGGAGGAGGAGGAGGAGATAAAGGAACTTCAAGGAGGAGGAGGAGGAGGAGGAGATAAAGGAACTTCAAGGAGGAGGAGATAAAGGAACTTCAAGGAGGAGGAGATAAAGGAACTTCAAGGAGGAGGAGATAAAGGAACTTCAAGGAGGAGGAGGAGATAAAGAAACTTCAAGGAGGAGGAGGAGGAGATAAATAAACTTCAAGGAGGAGGAGGAGGAGATAAAGAAACTTCAAGGAGGAGGAGGAGATAAAGGAACTTCAAGGAGGAGGAGGAGATAAAGGAACTTCAAGGAGGAGGAGGAGATAAAGGAACTTCAAGGAGGAGGAGGAGATAAAGGAACTTCAAGGAGGAGGAGGAGATAAAGGAACTTCAAGGAGGAGCGAATGAGAAGATGTGAAGGGAATAACAGGAGGAAAAGGAAGATGAGGGAGGAGGTCTACAGTTCTTAAGATCTGGACCAGTGAGCCTCAGAGGAGGGTGTACAGTAATGTAACAATACACTTCATTACCTGGTCGTACTCCAGGGCTCCTGGGTAGAGAGGCCAGCCCAGGAAGAGCTCAGCGATCACACAGCCCAGGGACCACATGTCGATAGCTTCACAGAAGGGCAGGCCCAGGATGATCTCTGGAGCCCTGGAAGGAGAGCAACACAAAGTGGTTAGCTACACTCATACACTGACTCCACATAACCCCGTTTGAACTGACTATTTGAGAAGGGGATCGAGTCCAAACATGCCTTCAAGCACAATTACATTTCTAGTCAGTCGTATCTTGATAAAGCTGAGACGGCAGAAACACAAGACGCCAAAGCTAAAATACAGCAGTCTCGTTCGTGTGTGTCACCTTGCCAAGTGACCCATGTACCAATACTGATCAAATAAAATATTATTGGTCACATACACATGGTTAGCAGATGTTAACGCGAGTGTAGCAAAATGCTGGTGCTTCTAGTTCCGACTATGCAGTAATATCTAACAAAATCATCTTAACTACCTTATACACACAATTAGACAAATGTAAAGGGATGAATAGAATATGTACATGTAAATATATGGATGAGCGATGGCCTGCGGCATAGGCAAGATGCAGTAGATGGTATAGAATATAGTTTATACATATGAGATGAGTAATATAGGATATGTAAATATTGTTAAAGTGGGGTTATTTAAAGTGACTAGTGATACCTTAATTAAGTCCATTTAATTTGAGTGGCCAGAAATGTGAGTCTGTATGTTGGCAGCAGCCTCTCTATGTTAGTGGTGGCTGTTTAACAGTCTGATGGCCTTGTGATAGAAGCTGTTTTTCAGTCTCTCGGTCCCAGCTTTGATGCACCTGTACTGACCTCGCTTTCTGGATGATAGTGGGGTGAACAGGCAGTGGCTCGGGTGGTTTGTCTAGGAGCAAGATGTCGACGTCCACGACGAGGCTGGTTCTTTTTGTAATCTGTGATTGGCGGTGGACCCTGCCACATACGTCTCGTGTTTGAGCCGTGAATTGTGACTCTACTTTGTCTCTATACTGACGCTTTGCTTGTTTGATTGCCTTGCGGAGGGAATAGCTACATTGTTTGTATTCGGTCATGATTCCGGTCGCCTTGCCATGATTAAAAGCGATGGTTTGTGCTTTCAGTTTTGCGCAAATGCTGCCATTAATCCACGGTTTCTGGTTAGGGAAGGTTTTAATAGTCACAGCGGGTACGACATCTCCGATGCAATTTCTAATAAACTCGGTCACAGATTCAGCGTATACATCAATGTTGTTGTCTGAGGCTATATATCCCAGTCCACGAGATGGAAAGCAATCTTGAAGCGTGGAATCCGATTGGTCAGACCAGCGTTGTATTGACCTGAGCACTGGCGTTTCCTCGTTTAGTTTCTGTCTATAGGCTGGGAGCAACAAAACGTATTCATGGTCAGATTTGCCTAAGGAAGGGCGCTGGAGGGCTTTGTATGCATCACGGAAGTTTGAGTAGTAATGATACAGAATTCTGCCAGCACGTGTCGGGCATTCGATATGCTGATAGAATTTAGGGAGTATTGATCTTAAGTTAGCTTTGTTAAAATCCCCAGCTACAATAAATGCAGCCTCAGGATGTATGGTTTCCAGTTTACATAGAGTCCAGTGAAGTTCTTTCAGGGCCGACGAGGTATCTGCTTGGGGGGGATATTCACGGCTGTGACTATAATCGAAGAGAATTCTCTTGGAAGATAATGCGGTCGGCATTAGATGGTAAGGAATTCAAGGTCAGGTGAGCAAAATAACTTCAGTTCCTTTTTACCAGAGAGATGTTTGTTTGTCGGCGCAACGCGTGAAGAAACCGGGTAGCTGTACCAACTCTGACAACGTATCCCGAGTGAGCCATGTTTCTGTGAAACAGAGAATGTTACCATCTCTGATGTCTCTTTGGAAGGCAACTCGTGCCCTAATTTCATCCACCTTGTTGTCTAGAGATTGGACAATTGGCGAGTAATATGCTTGGAAGTGGTGGATGGTGTGCTCGCCTTCTGAGTCTGACCAGTATGCCGCTCCGTCTGACACTCCTGCGGCGACCGCGTTGTTTTGGGTCGGCCTCTGGGATAAGATCGCATGTCCAGGGTGGAGTTCTGAACAAAGGATCCGCTTCAGGAAAGTCGTATTCCTGGTCGTAATGATGGGAAGTTGACATCACTTTTATATCCAACAGTTCTTCCCGGCTGTATGTAATAACACTTGAGATTGTCTGGGCTAACAATGTAAGAATACATAAAAAACAAACTAATAACTGCATAGTTTTCTAAGGACCTGAAGCGAGGCGACCATCTGTTGGCGCCATTATCATCATATCAGGAGCCAGCTTGGTGCCACCAGCCAGAGTAGGAGGAAGTTTTCCACTAGACACTGAGCTAAAGCCAGTTTTGCCTTTTCCCTGCTTCTAGTCAATATAGCTAGGATTGTGAGGCGACGCTATGGTTGATATCTCACAGGGGAATCTTCTTCGAGAACCACCAGCCTCTGCCAGTAATTTATCAGGTCAGGGTGTGAGCTGGATAAGGACAACCAGGAAGTACTGTACATCTACAGCGTCACTAAGTGCTGGCTCACGGTAACCCTGGGTAACTCCATGGTGATGATCCCGTTAAACAGTAGGCCTAATGCGCTGTCACACATCGCCAGGCTAGCAATGACGCAGCCACGTCAGGGCTGATCTGGGCAAAATGGACTGACAGCTCCTTGGAACATACTAGGACTAGAAACCTTACTGGGACATGACCACACTGCTAGGACCAGCTACCTCATAGCCTGGCCTGAGGCTGTGTTTACACAGGCAGCCCAATTCTTACATTTTTCCACTAATTGTTTTCTTGACCAATCAGATCTTTTGTCAATAAATTGACAAAATATTAGAATTGGGCTGCCTGTGAAAACACAGCCTAATTGCTCCAAAACAAGACACATCCCAGTGGGAAAAACCAGTTGAAATTACATTGTCGCAACCATTTCTGGTTGTAAAAAGATTCTAATGACATTTTAACCAACTGGGATGACATGCCATGTGTAAGAAAACAAAATAACAATATAAATTGTCACAAGTTTAGCAATAGCCTACATACCACTGCAGGAACCAAGTAGTCAAACCTAACTCAAGAAACGAGGCACCATAGCATGACGTTTTCATTAAGCTCTGTTGAGTTATTATAACTCAAAGATAATACCTATTATTAGCTGCAGATAAATACACGCTGCAGTATACAGACAAGCCCCATGTTCCTCCTTTAGGATTCCTGTGATTCTGATAGGGGCATTTCTCTGGGCACTTGAGCGGACCCTCTACCAATGCCTGACCCAACTTGTGCTCTGTTGACAATGTCAGATGCCACCAGTGTCTGTACACAGGCCCATAGAAAATGGCAGCTTGATAAACCCAAGGCCAATGTTTTAACAGGTATATTTGGTCATTTTTCACCAAGCTTGAATATCTACGGGTGACAAATGGTGCTCCGTATGTTTAAAACACCCTATGATGTCAGGAGTATGTTGTTAAGGGGGAACTAAACAAACCTCAAACACGGGATTGGGTGCTTGTGGTGGTCTGGGAACAAGTATTTATTATGTCAGTTAGCCTATTCAGAAATACAGGACCAGTCTAAAGTTTGGACAGCTACTCATTCCAGGGGGTTTCTTTATTTGACTATGTTCTACATTGTAGAATAATAGTGAAGACATCAAAACTATGAAATAACACATGGAATCATTTAGTAACCAAAAAGTGTTCAACAAATCAAAATATATTTTATATTTTCAAAGTAGCCACCCTTTGCCTTGACAGCTTTGCACATAGTTTTGATGTCTTCACTATTATTTTACAAGGTAGAAAATAGTAAAAATAAAGAAAAACCCTGGAATGAGTAGGTGTCCAAACTTTTGACTGGTACTGAATGTGTGTCAGTCTAGTATGTGTGAGTGTGTGGGTAGAGTACAGTGAGTGTTGCATTGAGTCAGTCTAGTATGTGTGAGTGTGTGGGTAGAGTACAGTGAGCGTTGCATTGAGTCAGTCTAGTATGTGTGAGTGTGTGGGTAGAGTACAGTGAGCGTTGCATTGAGTCAGTCTAGTATGTGTGAGTGTGTGGGTAGAGTACAGTGAGCGTTGCATTGAGTCAGTCTAGTATGTGTGAGTGTGTGGGTAGAGTACAGTGAGCGTTGCATTGAGTCAGTCTAGTATGTGTGAGTGTGTGGGTAGAGTACAGTGAGCGTTGCATTGAGTCAGTCTAGTATGTGTGAGTGTGTGGGTAGAGTACAGTGAGCGTTGCATTGAGTCAGTCTAGTATGTGTGAGTGTGTGGGTAGAGTACAGTGAGCGTTGCATTGAGTCAGTCTAGTATGTGTGAGTGTGTGGGTAGAGTACAGTGAGCGTTGCATTGAGTCAGTCTAGTATGTGTGAGTGTGTGGGTAGAGTACAGTGAGCGTACATACAGCCAGTGCAAGAATGTATGTGCAACAACACAATGTAAATAGCCTGGGCATCCATTTGATTAACTGTTAAGCAGTTTTATGGCTTTGGTGTAGAAGCTGTTCAGGAGCCTTTTGGTCCCAGACTTGGCGCTCCGGTAGAAGAGAGAACAGTCGAAGACTTGGGTGGCTGAAGTCTTTGACAATTTGTTTTACTGTTACAGTACAGCTATCACAAACATTACGGTAACAGTACAGCTATCAAACATTACGGTAACAGTACAGCTATCACAAACATTACGGTAACAGTACAGCTATCAAACATTACGGTAACAGTACAGCTATCAAACATTACGGTAACAGTACAGCTATCAAACATTACGGTAACAATACATCTATCACAAACATTACGGTAACAGTACAGCTATCATAAACAGTACAGCTATCACAAACATTGCTGTTACAGTTCCATGATAGGATTAAGATAATCTATATAACTGATGGGTGAGGGATTGAAGGGCCAGCCTAGCATCGCTCCCCTGGCTTACAGTTCTCCACAGCTGGCAAAACAGACTAGGGCAATCCTGAGAGCTTTTTCTATTAGGCTTATCTAATCGCATCTAGCAGAAAAGGTAGCGTGGCTAGTCTGTAAAATCTTTAAAGCCGTAGGTCATCGGCGGGTGGCCCAGCTATGACCTGCTAACAGTTTTAGTCCGTTTTAACCACATTGTCATAACAACTGCAGGTGACAGCAGGTGGGGGGCAAAGGCCCCAGACCACTGCCTGTTAATAAGACCCAGGCTCTCCCTAGGAGGCTGAGAGGAGACTCAACAGAAAGACTGAAAACAAAGAAAGAAAGAGAGAAAGAGAGAAAGAGGCCAGTGGAAGACTGGACAGACAGACAGAGAGGCCAGTGGAAGACTGGACAGACAGACAGAGAGGCCAGTGGAAGACTGAATAGACCGACAGACAGAGAGGCCAGTGGAAGACTGAATAAATAGACAGACAGAGAGGCCAGTGGAAGACTGAATCCAGTCAGTACAGTTCAACTGGCTTGATGTTTGCCTTCCAGCTGTCCTGCCTGACACTCCTTTGGCCTCCACCCTAGATATCTGTGATTGATTCATACTGTCTGTCAGTAGTAATGACAGTGCAACACAGGCTACATGTCCAGAAATGGGACAAATCCGCAGGCTTCAACACAGCACTTCTCCTACAATTACATAGGTGTTTCCCCTCTCTCTTCCCCCAAATATAAAACTAAATGAGTTTGAAATGATGCAGTGTTTGTTTGTGGCCTTAGGTGTAGCTTTGGGGGACTTTGCACCCTGCCTAGGGGGGGGGGGGGAACGATGTAGGGGAAACACTGATCTCACAGTGTGATGTAACCCAGCCCATCACTCTGGCCTTGGCAGAGGAACTATTCTTATCCAAGAGTTAAAATACATTCTGCCTACGTTAACACCTTGGTGGTGTAGGGGGAGGGAGGGAGGGGTACTGGAACAGTCAAACTGGCCAGTGTTTTCTCCCCACTGTATGACTGGACACATCTTTTTGATTACCACGGGGCTGTTTCACTAATCATACACTCAGGGGTGTAATTACTATTACACTGCTAGCCAGGCTCAATAATGACGGCAGCACTTTCACCACTCAGTGGTGTGGTACAGAGGTTGAGAGGGGAGAAGCTCACAGGAGCAGAAGTTAAAATGGCAGGACCAAAGGTACGGTGTTTATAAGAGAAAACAAGAGAAAAATCCAGAAGAAAGAGCAAGGTGAATGACTAAAGGAATAAAGTAGGAGGCTGATCCACATGGCAACACGTATAAAAGACAGAACGGTGGACGGTTGGTGAGCAACAAGTGAAGAAGAAGGATAAAGGGACAGATATGAACGGTTTCAAACAGAGGAGAGACACTCAGATCCAGCATGGGGTGGATGAGTGGTCGTTGTCATGGCGACGATGCACTTTCCTGATTGACGCAACCCTAGCAGCCGGTCTCCAGTGAAACCAAATCTATTTTCTATCCTGAGGATGTGACGTGCGAAGCCCAGGGGACGCAAGCCAAGCAGAGGCCCCGTGATCACACACACTCACATGTACAGGATCCACACAGGGCCCCCTGAGGACACACACACTAGGGTTGTCACAATGCCAGTACGGCGGTACTCAGAGGTACGGTAACAAGGAAATAAAACAGTCCTAATGTTGGAGACAAACAGCCTGATGATGTCACGTAGAATCCCATGTTTATTTCCAAGCTGTAGCACACTATATTGAACCTGAAGTAGGTTATTAGAGGACCATAGACTTTAGTCTGCTTTGGGTTTTCCTTCTTGTCATGGAAAACCTGGTATCGTAGTATCGTGATATTGGTACCGTGACAACATTAACACACGACCCTGGGGTGCTGCTCACATGTATGGGTGAGGGGTACAGGGGTACTGTGTGTTTGGGTGTCAGGTGGGCCATCACAGAAAGGTGGTATTGAGTCACTGAAGAGCATATTGCTCAACAACTGGCATTTTGCTAAAGAAACAGATGAGGTCAGTCACATCAGAGATCAGACAGAAAATCCACCCAGAATGGGACAAATCCTCCAGCATGACTCAGGGCCTCGATAGCAGACGTTAAACATTTAGATTCAGTACGACTTAAACCTAATGAGTTGACTGAAAGATAGACAACATGGTGCCTTTTGCGGTCCTATAATTGTTATATGCCTGAAGGCTGAAAGACACATGTACAGTGGTGCTTCTGAATACAGCCCAGCACCCAGCAGCCTTCAGTACCACCATCACCACCCTCTCTGACTCCCATCCCTAATGGATCCCTAATGGCGTTAACCGTCCCGCTGGCACCTAAGACACATCAAAACTCTAACCTAATCGCCTCTCTCTCCATCTGTCTACCTCGCCCAGACACAGCTCCACCACTTCCTGCTGTTCATTATGTCCCAGAATATAGCCAATTAAAGTAGGACGGGCAGGGCGGAACTTGTGGCACATTTCAGAAGAAGAACTTGCAGAGACTGTCGACACCTGTGGCAGAACAAACTGGCAGAGACGTCATACTGGGCTTAATGATGACACGCAGCAGAGGGTCTGGACAGCCAAGGCAGAGTCACTGAGAACAGAGAGAGGGGTTCACACTCTTTCTCCAACATTAGTGCAAGTTGATGGGTGACCTCTGGAGTCTGGAGTTATGTTTAGCACAGGAGGAGAACTGAAACCTGACTAGAAATGAACTGACAGACTGAAACATTTACTTTCACAATATTATTCCAGAGTACGTTTTTGGGATGGAGATCTTTCCTTTGGAAAATACTGGGCGGTTCATCAAGCTGTTTGGATTTACCCTAGATCGGGAGGGGAGCGGATCACTCGAAGTCAAACATGAGGGTTATTACATAAAGATTATCCACAACTTTCTAGCCAAATAACCAGGTGCTAGGGACATTATTGGATTGGACAGTGGTTGAAGACCAAATTAGGCAGTTCAAAAACCATAACAGAAAAAGACATGGGAGGACTTCTTAACTTTAGCAGCCAACAAGGTACTCACATCTGCTTCCCATACTTCATTTAAACTGGACAGGCCTCGCCAGAGAAAACATCTCAGCATGCCATTTCATAACAGCAAATACTGAGAATTGAAGGGTGAGTATCAGGTGTATCGTTGCTCAACACTACTGTGTTCCTAACAGGCTAAGAATGGATGATGTCAGCCAGGTGAGAAATATCAGCCAGTTCAGAGGTTTCCAACAGAACACTGTGTGCTATAGAAGAGAAAACCCCTTTACAGTCTGCACGGAGGGGGTTACACTGAGGGGGGGTTACATCTCCAAAAGAGCCTTTCAAACTTCCCACGTTGCATCTAAGGTGTCAACCATCTGCCTTGCTGCTAGATACCATATAGCATTGTCTTGGCAAATGGATTACACTCACTGAAGACAGGAGCGGGGATAAGAAAATTCCAAAATGGGAAATAGTCATTTCGATGGCAGAACATGGATGATATCCTTGGTGAATGAGCGCTATACATATTCTCAGATAAGGAGGGGAAAGAAAGGGCGAAACGGTTGCAATGTTCCACACATGAGGTGCATGATTTTAAAACAGATTCAACTCACATAGATTTAAAGTCTGTGATTAGTCTTTTTGTGGAGAACAGAGGTTAGACTATAGTCTAGCAGGACAATGGCAAGGCAGAATACTTCAGTGAGGCCTCTCCATACACGTCAAGGAGAGAGTGCTTTTTTACTCCACCTGGTAGGCTACTCGCTACCGTCTATTAGGAGACAAGGAAAAGGAGATCATTTAAGTGAATCCTATTGTATAGGTACCGCCTGGTGTGCAGCTGACTAAGAGTAATGTCACCGGATATACCGTACACCAGGGTATTTGGAAAAATCCCCAGGATATTATACCATCAAAAGAAAGAAAGAAAAAAAGTTTCAATAAATGTCAATATGCGGAGCTACTTTAAAATTAATAACTGCAGTCAACTTGGGCAATACGTTAAAACATAAAGCAAATGGCGTTCTTCATTTCACCTGTCACAGTATTTTACAGTATGAAGCTTAGCGTCATTCCCCAGAACAGTTGAACCAGACATGTGTTTGTTTGTAAATAGCACAATGGGAGAAAGAGGGCTGAGTTCGAAACTGAAACAGAAAAAGAAACGTCCTCGCTGTCAACTGCATTTATTTTCAGCAAACTTAACATGTGGAAATATTTGTATGAACATAAGATTAAACAACTGAGACTAGAGGTCGACCGATTATGATTTTTCAACACCGATACAGATTATTGGAGGACCAAAAAAGCTGATACCGATTAAATCGGACGATTTTTATTTATTTATTTGTAATAATGACAATTACAACACTTATTTTAACTTAATATAATACATCAATAAAAATCCATTTAGCCTCAAATAAATAATGAAACATGTTCAATTTGGTTTAAATAATGCAAAAACAAACTGTTGGAGAAGTAAAAGTGCAATATGTGCCATGTAAAATAGCTAACGTTTGAGTTCCTTGCTCAGAACATGAGAACATATGAAAGTTGGTGGTTCCTTTTAACATGAGACTTCAATATTCCAAGGTAAGAGGTTTTAGGTTGTAGTTAATATAGTATTTGTAGGACTATTTCTCTCTATACCATTTGTATTTCATATACCTTTGACTATTGGATGTTCTTATAGGCACTATAGTATTGCCAGGGTAACAGTATAGCTTCCGTCCCTCTTCTCGCCCCTACCTGGGCTCGAACCAGGAACACATCGACAACAGCCACACTCGAAGCAGCGTTACCCATCGCTCCACAAAAGGTGCGGCCCTTGTTGAGCAAGGGGAATAACTACTCCAAGTCTCAGAGCGAGTGACGTTTGAAACGCTATTAGCGCACACCCAGCTAACTAGCTAGCCATTACACATTGGTTACACCAGCCATTAGGCTGATAGGCTTGAAGTCATAAACAGCGCTGTGCTTGCAAAGAGCTGCTGGCAAAATGCACGAAAGTGCTGTTTGAATGAATGCTTACGAGCCTGCTGCTGCCTACCATCGCTCAGTCAGACTGCTCTATCAAATCATAAACTTAATTATAACATAATAACACACAGAAATACGAGTCTTTGGTAATTAATATGGTTGAATCCGGAAACTATCATTTTGAAAAGAAAACGTTTATTATTTCAGTGAAATACGGAACCATTTAGTATTTTATCTAACGGGTGGCATCCCTAAGTCTAAATATTCCTTTTACATTGCACAACCTTCAATGTTATGTCATAATTATGTAAAATTCTGGCAAATTAGTTCGCAATGAGCCAGGCTGCCCAAACTGTTGCATATACCCTGACTCTGTGTGCAATGAACGCAAGAGAAGTGGCACAATTTCACCTGGTTAATATTGCCTGCTAACCTGGATTTCTTTTAGCTAAATATGCAGGTTTTAAAATATATACTTCTGTGTATTGATTTTAAGAAAGGCATTGGTGTTTATGGTTAGGTACAGTCCAACGATTGTGCTTTTTTCACAAATGCGCTTTTGTTAAATCATCCCCCAGCGTTGCATCGATTATATTCAACGCAGGACACGCTAGATAAAGGAGTAACATCATCAACCATGTGTAGTTATAACTAGTGATTATGATTGATTGATTTTTATAAGATAAGTTTAATGCTAGCTAGCAACTTACCTTGGCTTCTGCATTTGCTTAACAGGCAGGCTCCTCGTGGAGTGCAATGAGATGCAGGTGGTTAGAGCGTTGGACTAGTTAAATGTAATGTTGCAAGATTGGATCCCCCGGGATGACAAGGTGAAAATCTGTCGTTTGGCACTGAACAAGGCAGTTTAACCCACCGTTCCTAGGCTAGATATCTTAGAAAGGCTTTCTGCTAGAAGTCAAAGAGTGCTTGATGAGTTCTGGATGAGTTCTGTACAGCTGCCATTTTTTTGTCCCTCCGTTCTTCTCCCCCCTTCTCTGTGTAAAAATGCTGCTCTTCCTTCAGAAAAGCATGAATCACAACTTTGTTCATTGGCACAAATCGCTCTCATAAATGTCCACACGCAAAGAAAAATACATTTCGGTAGCTACTGGCTACACTTGTATACCTTCATGAGCTGGATTTGCCCATCTTTGCAATTAGTTTTAGCTCGTTAGCATTTAGCTAACAGCATCTATGTGACGTCGCTATTAGTTTGTGCTAATTTTGTTAGCATTCTGGTAATATAGCCCCAGTGGGCTTTTGTGTTTTTAGCACCCCTTTGTATGCTATTCCAGTAATACCATAAATCCCGGGATGAGAGAAGGATGGTATGATGATCTGAAAATCTGGATACTGCCCAAGCCTAACTCAACTCCAATGCCAGCGAGCAGAAGCACAGTGGTAAGCCCAGCATTGGCACACTGCTGTGCAAGCAGACTCACCCATGCTAAGGGCATCAGTGGGGGCTAGTGCCATGAGAGTAACCTGACAAAGACCATTTATTATGGTCAAAATGTTGGAAACTGTCAAAACTGGTTTCCAAAATATGTCAGAAATAACATTTTTCCTGTGCAAACAGAAAGCATGTTTAGATTAACATGCAGTGGAGTCTTCTGTCTTTGAGGTGATTTGTTTGGTTTGCTTCCTACTGTAAATAGGGAGCCAAATGTGAATGATTGCAGCAACCAAGGAATGGCCAATTTCCCTTAGCTTTTTCACTGAGTAATAACACCAAAAAGATCCTATTTGTTTTCATCAAATAGCCTTAAGCTTGTACTGCATTTCTTGCCTTGCCTTTTCCCTCGTGCACAGTGTCTGTAGCCAATGAAATAAGCCCTTTTTCTGGTCACCGAGTTCAGAGGCCTGTTCTGCAACCTCAGACATGGCCTCCCCCTTCCTCCCTAGTTCCTTTCCTTCCTTCCCTCCCTAGCCCCGTCGTCCCTTCCCCCTCCCTAGCCCCGTCATCCCTTCCCCCTGCCTAGCCCCGTCGTCCCGTCCCCCTGCCTAGCCCCGTCGTCCCGTCCCCCTGCCTAGCGACGTCGTCCCGTCCCCTTGCGTCGTCCCGTCCCCCTGCCTAGCCCCGTTGTCCCGTCCCCCTGCCTAGCCCTGTCGTCCCGTCCCCCTGCCTAGCCCCGTCCCCCTGCCTAGCCCCGTCGTCCCGTCCCCCTGCCTAGCCCCGTCGTCCTGTCCCCCTGCCTAGCCCCGTCCCCCTGCCTAGCCCCGTCGTCCCGTCTCCCTGCCTAGCCCCGTCGTCCCGTCCCCCTGCCTAGCCCCGTCGTCCCGTCCCCCTGCCTAGCCCCGTCGTCCCGTCCCCCTGCCTAGCCCCGTCGTCCCGTCCCCCTGCCTAGCCCCGTCGTCCCGTCTAGCCCCGTCGTCCCGTCCCCCTGCGTCGTCCCGTCGTCCCGTACCCCTGCCTAGCCCCGTCGTCCCGTCCCCCTGCGTCGTCCCGTCGTCCCGTCCCACTGCCTAGCCCAGTCGTCCCTTCCCCCTGCCTAGCCCCGTCATCCCTTCCCCCCTCCATTCGTCCCTCCCTTCCCCCCTCCCTTCGTCCCTCCCTTCCCCCCTCCCTTCGTCCCTTCCCCCCTCCATTCGTCCATCTCAGACTTTCCCAAACAGTTTGTCACTATTTTTCCCTTCCAGTCTCTCTCTCCCTCCTCCCCACTGAGAGACACTCACTAAGCAGAGGCATAAGTAAGCCTAGGACTGTGGGGACTTTAAAAACACCAACATGGTAAAGGGCCGGATCCCACAGAGCACAGGAGGATGTTAGCTCCTCTTGGTGACCTTGGGCTTGGGAAGGAGTCACACGATCCCAGAAAAGGAACGGGGTCCTCACGGCCAACATCTGCTATGCTAATATCCCACGGAAGACCAGGCTCTGACGCCAGAGCTGCTAGAGGGTGGACACACACACACGTCATGGAAGACCAGGCTCTGAGACCAGAGCTGCTAGAGGGTGGACACACACACGCCATGGAAGACCAGGCTCTGAGACCAGAGCTGCTAGAGGGTGGACACACACACGCCATGGAAGACCAGGCTCTGAGACCAGAGCTGCTAGAGGGTGGACACACACACGTCACAAACAAACATTTCAAACGGAGAGCCGTAGTGCTAAAAACTCTGGAATAGCAAAGGAAGAGAATTAAAAATCCTGTAATTTAGAATGATTTACACTTAACTCAATAAGAAGGAACTAAGGAGCGCACCTGAATTTCTAAATAGTTCTGAGAATGTAAAGCAAAGGGGATCTCAGAACTGCACTGATCTCTTATGTTAATGGAAAGTCCAAGTCATATAAAGTGACAGGTCCACTTGGTATTCAAGGCCTGGTTTCAGTTACTGACATGACTTTTACTGGATCAATTCTGAATTACATTAGTGCAAGTCAGCATGGGAGGACTTTGAAGATCCCCAGGGAAACACTTAAGTTATGTTCTATTCCATATCATAAATGTGGCGTCAGTCGCTACCCCTTTTCCCCCTGCTGAGACGAGCGAATACAGTCAACTGTAGATGCAAATTAAAACAATATTCCACAATGACATAAATATATGGAATGTTATTTTCTCTTATTAGAACTAACACATTGTAAAATGCCCTCTGCAGTAAGAGAGGACATTGGCAGGCAGCAGTGCGGTTTCTAAGCTACTGTAGAACAGGTGTAGGGTGTCGGCTAAGCAGTGTTTAACCAATATTCCTTCTTGCCACCACTGCAAAATATGACTTTTTATACAGCGCCGTGAAAGTATTTCTCCCCTTTCAGATTTTCTCTGTTTGCATATTTTTGATACTGAATGTTAGACCTTCAACCAAAACAAAATATTAGATAAAGGGAATCAATCTACACACAATATCCCATAATGACAAAGGTAAACTTTGAAATAACAGAAATACCTTATTTACTTAAGCATTCAAACCCTATGAGTCAAAAATGAGCTCAGGTGCATCCTGTTGCCATTGGTCATCCTTGAGATGTCCATCTGTGGTAAATTCAATTGATTGGACATTGGAAAGGCACACACACCTGTCTATATAAGGTCCTACAGTTGACAGTGCATGTCAGACCAAAACCCAAGCCATGAGGTCGAAGGAATTGTCCGTAGAGCTCCAAGACAGGATTGTATCGAGGCACAGATCTGGGGAAGGGTACCAAAAAAATGTATGGAGCAATGATGTTCCCCAAGAACACTGTGGCCTCCATCATTCTTAAATGGAAGAAGTTTGGAACCACCAAGACTCTTCCTAGGGCTGGCTGCCCAGCCAAACTGAGCATTCGGGGGAGAAGGGCCTTGGTCAGGGAAGTGACAAAGAACCCGATGGTCACTTACAGAGCTCCAGAGTTCCTCTTTGGAGATGGGAGAACCTTCCAGAAGGACAACCATCTTTGCAGCACTCCACCAATCAATCTTATGGTAGAGTGGCCAGACAGACGCCACTCAGTTAAAGGCACGACATCCCGCTTGGAGCTTGCCAAAAGGAACCTAAAGTACTCTGACCATGAGAAACAAGATTGAAATCTTTGGCCTGAATGCCAAGCGTCACGTCTGGAGGAAACCAGGCACTGCTCATCACCTGGCAAATACAATCCCAAACGGTGAAGCATGGAGGCAGCATCATACTGTGGGGATGTTTTTCAGCGGCAGGGACTGGGAGACTAGTCAGCATTGTGGGAAACATGGAGTAAAGCACAGAGAGATCCTTGATGAAAACCTGCTCCAGAGCGCTCAGGACCTCAGACTGGGGCAAAGGTTCACCTTCCAACAGAACAATGACCCTAAGCACACAGCCAAGACAATGTAGAAGTGGCTTCGGGACATGTCTCTGAATGTCTTTGAGTGGCCCAGCCGATCGAACATCTCTGTAGACCTGACAATAGCTGTGCAGCGACCCTCCCCATCCAACCTGACAGAGCTTGAGAGGATCTGCAGAGAAGAATGGGAGAAACTCCCCAAATACAGGTGTGCCAAGCTTGTAGCGTCATACCCAAGAAGACTCGAGGCTGTAATCCCTGCCAAAGGTGCTTCAACAAAGTGTTGAGTATTTTTTAAACCAGTTTTTACTTTGTCGTTATGGGGTATTGCGTGTAGATTGATAAGAAAAAATTAAAACGATTTAATACATTTTATAATAAGGCTGTAACGTAACAAACAGTGGAAAGTGAAGGGGTCTGAATACTTTCCGAATGCACTGTAGGTTGGTAGATATTTGTGCCGGGAAGAGCTTTTAAATGGATAGTCATTGGCTTAATGACTGGAAGTGTATGGGAACAGCTAGCATGCCATTGAAGTAACGCTAGTAGCCGCTACCTATGCCACAACTGTTGAAAACAATCCTAGGGGAAACACTGGTATATGCTAGGTGCAGCTGGCTACTGAGAGAAATAATCTTTATGGGCATTTTTTTATCAATGGCCCTGATCTCACACTCCAGAAATAGGTCTGCGATCCAGGCTGCCTCTTCCCTGAGAAACAGAGATGGGTGTAGAGTTACGGTCAACCCCCACACAAGCAACAACAAACAAGGTAGACTAGGCTTCATCTGAGGTGAGGGGTGAAGGTTTCCATGCATTTGCTCAGGTAGGCAAGTAGCTACTCTAAATAAACCATGTGTCATTCTAGATATAGACCCAGGCTACAAATACTGTGCTGCTGGTATTCAAGTGATTTTATCTGAGTTCTGACTGACACATTGGCTCAATGAGTGAAAGAAAGAATGGAATCTTTCCCTTCCAGGAACTGCAATTCCACAAACCCTCGTTGCATTCTGAATTATTAACAGGAACACAGAGCTGGCTCCAATCAGGGATGACGTAGCCCATGCACACAGCTAGCAACAACACACCTCCGCTGCTCTGCCTGACACAAACACATGCAGAGGAGGACATTACGGCACTAATGTTATCATCATGTGGAAATAGCCAGGCGATAGGCCTACTTTCTGCTCAGCTGAATGGAGTTCGGGAGGAAAACATGTCAAATAGAGTAGACACACATCAAACCAAGGATAGAAGACAACACTAGGAGATCATGAATGAGCTCTCCACCTTTCCTTAGCCCAGAGTGAGTGAGTGAGTGATTGAGTGAGTGAGTGAGTGAGTGAGTGAGTGAGTGAGTGAGTGAGTGAGTGAGTGAGTGAGTGTACATGTTTGAATGAAAGAGCTATTCAATGATCTCATATTCAGCACCTCTATCCCAGAGTGACTCCTCGTGTCCTTGCCTTTGTTGACAAACGTCAGCCAGACACGTCATGGAAAGTATCTGAACTAGAAAATTGAGGTCAGGAGGAACACTCAACTGAATCAAAGCATGTATATAGGCCAGCATGCAGGTGTGTCTATAACAACGTAACCACACTGTGTCTATAGAAGATGGAGGCAAGGCCAGTGATTGAATAATGATAACACTGCTATGCTTTATCTTGGCCAGGTCGCAGTTGCAAATGAGAACTTGTTCTCAACTAGCCTACCTGGTTAAATAAAGGTGAAATAAATAAAAAATAATAAAAAACACACCAAACTCAGGCCTAATATGTATTGCTCAGAGTTCTGAGCCTAGCTAAAATAACAGGCTAGTTATGAGAAAGGCCCTATGTTTCAACACCCACAGTGATAAACTCCAGCGTAGCCTTTGGTACGTTAATCTCTCGTGGACAGACACACGTAACATAACTGTGGGATGACACGACTAACGACTAACGAGGACATCTGATTCGGTGAGCACGTTTTCCTCGCGGATCATTTGGCCAAATCAGGATTTTCGCAGGCGTTCACATCTTTTCAAATTTCGGGAGGTGAGGGGACATTTGGCAAATGCTTTGGCTGAGAGTTTCACTTTAGGGGGGTGGAGACTTCGCTAGTCTTGTTAGCATCGTTTGTCATGAATCCCCCAGAACCTAATCGGGTGTCTAATGTAAATACACAACATTTTGGTTCTGGGTTTGTGAGATTATACGGCGTATGAAAGCCTTTCTAACAAGTCGAAACAAGGCAGGCAGTCAGATAGTAAACACTGCTAGAAACCCACATTCTTCTGTACAGTGGTAGGAAGGCCTGCGTGACAAACCCATATCATTGTCATTTCCCCCCTCCTTTCAGTTCAGGCCCTTATATACATGACATCATCTAAAGACCTTTTCTTGCTCCGCTGCTATGTGAGACGCTGGGACGGTCTGAAAACGCTAACTCAAACAGGCAGGGACAAGTGACAGAAGGACATGTTGTACATTCCAGAGAGAAAAATACTTCCATTTCACTTCAGAAAGCCAACACATCGCTGACTCCAAATCTGGCTCCTTGATCCATCTCTCTCTCTCTTTGCACGCTTCTCGTCTCGTACCAGTACTACAGCCAGCTTCACACATCCAACTAGAAAAATAAGATTGTGTTCTTCAAAAGCACCAAAAAGTTGTTGTTTTTAACATTTCAACAAATAGACATTTTCATTAAGGTGCACATTAAAAATAGTCTGTTTTTAAATGGATCATTTATTTGTTGGACACTTTCTCCAGTGGGAACAGCAGAGGTAGCGAAGGACCTCCGAGGGTGAAGAGTCCAGATTCTGAAGGCCAGTGGACCATCCACCATTTCATTCCCTCACCACATCCTGATCCCGTCATTACCCTCGCTCCATCATCCACAACTGTTTTCCAGTCTGCCTCGCTACGCTGCCCAGGCCAAAACACAGGCCTGCAAATGTGAAAACAATTCAATGGAATCAAAGCCACAACACACTACCAAACAGAAACACACATGCCTGTGGAGGCATCAGAGTGAAATATCCTCGTTACTGAACTGCACATTGAGTTTTACAGGAGCTCCACTGGTCCACCCACTTACTGGAAAACCTCCAGCCTAACAGTCAGCAGGGCTCTCCTCCATCTCCACAGCAGGGAGAAGAGAGCAAAACACAGCAATTGGAGCTGGATGCATCAACCATGAGGGCAAACGGCGTAAAACTGAAATATGTTCCACAACAATAGTCAACGGAGCACTAAATTGACCTTTCAAACACTTGATTTTGTGTATTTTTGCAGAGCAGCCTTCACTCTCTATCAGTACAAAAGGGGCCTGGATGTTAGGGGGACGTGTAATTAGTGGAGCTATGTGGAGGGGGAGAAATTCCAGAAATACGTGGAAAACCTGACTTAACACAGCAGTCTCCTCTTGCCTTCTGTGTGAACTTTCACTGGCTCGCGTGAGCTGGCCCCCTGAATTTACGAGTGAGGGAAGCAATGAGATTGTTTTGAGCCTCAGCGTGTGTGCATGTGTGTAATAGCCACCCTCACAGGCCACCCTCCGACATACAAAAGCATCTGCCTCGCAGCACGCTCTGTGCAGATTTTAACCCAGATGTACTGTGATGTACTGTAGCTTGTTTCAGACACTTGTCTCACGGCCCATGGACAACCAGACACTTGTCTCACGGCCCATGGACAACCAGACACTTGTCTCACGGCCCATGGACAACCAGACACTTGTCTCACGGCCCATGGACAACCAGACACTTGTCTCACGGCCCATGGACAACCAGACACTTGTCTCACGGCCCATGGACAACCAGACACTTGTCTCACTGCCCATGGACAACCAGACACTTGTCTCACGGCCCATGGACAACCAGACACTTGTCTCACGGCCCATGGACAACCAGACACTTGTCTCACGGCCCATGGACAACCAGACACTTGTCTCACGGCCCATGGACAACCAGACACTTGTCTCACGGCCCACTTGTCTCACGGCCCATGGACACCAGACACTTGTCTCACGGCCCATGGACAACCAGACACTTGTCTCACGGCCCATGGACAACCAGACACTTGTCTCACGGCCCATGGACAACCAGACACTTGTCTCACGGCCCATGGACAACCAGACACTTGTCTCACGGCCCATGGACAACCAGACACTTGTCTCACGGCCCATGGACAACCAGACACTTGTCTCACGGCCCATGGACAACCAGACCACTTGTCTCACGGCCCATGGACAACCAGACACTTGTCTCACGGCCCATGGACAACCAGACACTTGTCTCACGGCCCATGGACAACCAGACACTTGTCTCACGGCCCATGGACAACCAGACACTTGTCTCACGGCCCATGGACAACCAGACACTTGTCTCACGGCCCATGGACAACCAGACACTTGTCTCACGGCCCATGGACAACCAGACACTTGTCTCACGGCCCATGGACAACCAGACACTTGTCTCACGGCCCATGGACAACCAGACACTTGTCTCACGGCCCATGGACAACCAGACACTTGTCTCACGGCCCATGGACAACCAGACACTTGTCTCACGGCCCATGGACAACCAGACACTTGTCTCACGGCCCATGGACAACCAGACACTTGTCTCACGGCCCATGGACAACCAGACACTTGTCTCACGGCCCATGGACAACCAGACACTTGTCTCACGGCCCATGGACAACCAGACACTTGTCTCACGGCCCATGGACAACCAGACACTTGTCTCACGGCCCATGGACAACCAGACACTTGTCTCACGGCCCATGGACAACCAGACACTTGTCTCACGGCCCATGGACAACCAGACACTTGTCTCACGGCCCATGGACAACCAGACACTTGTCTCACGGCCCATGGACAACCAGACACTTGTCTCACGGCCCATGGACAACCAGACACTTGTCTCACGGCCCATGGACAACCAGACACTTGTCTCACGGCCCATGGACAACCAGACACTTGTCTCACGGCCCATGGACAACCAGACACTTGTCTCACGGCCCATGGACAACCAGACACTTGTCTCACGGCCCATGGACAACCAGACACTTGTCTCACGGCCCATGGACAACCAGACACTTGTCTCACGGCCCATGGACAACCAGACACTTGTCTCACGGCCCATGGACAACCAGACACTTGTCTCACGGCCCATGGACAACCAGACACTTGTCTCACGGCCCATGGACAACCAGACACTTGTCTCACGGCCCATGGACAACCAGACACTTGTCTCACGGCCCATGGACAACCAGACACTTGTCTCACGGCCCATGGACAACCAGACACTTGTCTCACGGCCCATGGACAACCAGACACTTGTCTCACGGCCCATGGACAACCAGACACTTGTCTCACGGCCCATGGACAACCAGACACTTGTCTCACGGCCCATGGACAACCAGACACTTGTCTCACGGCCCATGGACAACCAGACACTTGTCTCACGGCCCATGGACAACCAGACACTTGTCTCACGGCCCATGGACAACCAGACACTTGTCTCACGGCCCATGGACAACCAGACACTTGTCTCACGGCCCATGGACAACCAGACACTTGTCTCACGGCCCATGGACAACCAGACACTTGTCTCACGGCCCATGGACAACCAGACACTTGTCTCACGGCCCATGGACAACCAGACACTTGTCTCACGGCCCATGGACAACCAGACACTTGTCTCACGGCCCATGGACAACCAGACACTTGTCTCACGGCCCATGGACAACCAGACACTTGTCTCACGGCCCATGGACAACCAGACACTTGTCTCACGGCCCATGGACAACCAGACACTTGTCTCACGGCCCATGGACAACCAGACACTTGTCTCACGGCCCATGGACAACCAGACACTTGTCTCACGGCCCATGGACAACCAGACACTTGTCTCACGGCCCATGGACAACCAGACACTTGTCTCACGGCCCATGGACAACCAGACACTTGTCTCACGGCCCATGGACAACCAGACACTTGTCTCACGGCCCATGGACAACCAGACACTTGTCTCACGGCCCATGGACAACCAGACACTTGTCTCACTGACAGCACTTCTTGTTACTTAAACATTGCTTATTGTTGCTGTTAGATTTTCTTTTTATATTTATTGAAAGTAGGAAATCTCAACATACACTGAACATTTCAGGACTGTAGAACCAAGAAAATGTTTCAAAAAAGCTTCTTTAGCTTCATAATTTTATGTTCGTTCGGAAAATATGGCCTTTTTTTTTTATTTCCTCAAGTGTGTTTTGGAGATAAGGTTTTCAACAGACATGGACATTATGTAATTCACCACATCGGTCTATTTGCAGACAGCCAGGGGAAGCCAGGAGGAAATGGCTAGCATTTTTACATGGGCAGGGCTCGGCCAGTCTGTAGATTACTGCTGTGTACACTGGAGAGTTGTGACAAAGGTGCTAGCTAAGCTAATGTTTAGTGGGTACATGAGGCTGGGGACCATGGATGAAGTGTTGTTACTAGCTCCTGGTTGGGCCACGGTCTGCTACAGCCGTCTTCTTCCTTTACGTTCAAAAGGCAGCATAGAACCCCAACTCAGCTGATCAGGCTAAACCAGTCCAAGGCAGCATAGAACCCCAACTCAGCTGATCAGGCTAAACCAGTCCAAGGCAGCATAGAACCCCAACTCAGCTGATCAGGCTAAACCAGTCCAAGGCAGCATAGAACCCCAATTCAGCTGATCAGGCTAAACCAGTCCAAGGCAGCATAGAACCCCAACTCAGCTGATCAGGCTAAACCAGTCCAAGGCAGCATAGAACCCCAACTCAGCTGATCAGGCTAAACCAGTCCAAGGCAGCATAGAACCCCAACTCAGCTGATCAGGCTAAACCAGTCCAAGGCAGCATAGAACCCCAACTCAGCTGATCAATCTAAACCAGTCCAAGGCAGCATAGAACCCCAACTCAGCTGATCAGGCTAAACCAGTCCAAGGCAGCATAGAACCCCAACTCAGCTGATCAGGCTAAACCAGTCCAAGGCAGCATAGAACCCCAACTCAGCTGATCAGGCTAAACCAGTCCAAGGCAGCATAGAACCCCAACTCAGCTGATCAGGCTAAACCAGTCCAAGGCAGCATAGAACCCCAACTCAGCTGATCAGGCTAAACCAGTCCAAGGCAGCTGGCTAACTAATCATGAGCCAGTCAGTCACATCCCAATGAGCAGTGTTGAGAAACAGAAAGACTGATGTGGAGTTCATGGTGTCAGTGACTGATAGCCAGGGATCCCTGGACTACTGCATTATTGATGCTCATGAAAGAGCCATAGCAACCAAAACAACCCAACAAACACATTAGTATCTGTTATTTCTAACTATTTCACCCAGGCCTCTCTTGGGATATTTTCCTGGAGTAAGTCAACCTGAAACCACAGGTCCGTGTCAGAAAAAAAATGCAACTTAGGCTACAACTTCTCCAGGCGTGTCCCAGCGAGCAGGCGTGTCCCAGCGGGCAGGCGTGTCCCAGCGCCTTTATCAGAATGTCAGATCTTGTCTCCTGTCATCTGTATTTGACCAAAACTGACAACACAATGCCTGGACTGAACAACCAGGCCTTAGCAACAAGTTGTCCATCCTTGACTGAACCCAACATAGACGTGGCCTTCAAAACAACATGGCCTCCAGTCATCTCCAAGGCAGCTTGGTGTTTTCAAGGCAAGGCCTTGCTGCAGCTCCTTGGTCTTTCACCCCGTAAGAAATCATTTCTGAGAGAACCACAGTGAGACTCCAGCAGCAGGAGAGAGAGATGGTGTCATTACACTAGATGGACAGGCATTCAATAATCAACCCTGTAGCATTTCACAAAGCAGGAGAGAGAGAGAGACAACGTCAAACCAACACCCAGTGATAGAGGGGGAATCCTTGGCTGGGACAGTCTCACCTCCGATTCAGTGAAG